>NW_010311533.1:36269-40579 GCF_000700745.2 Antrostomus carolinensis
TGATTTCTTCTGAGACGTGTATCCTCTGAAGACCACAAGGTGAACTGATGCCTAGACATGTCATGCTAGAATAAACATCCAATTTGTCCAACCCTGTGTTATTGGTACAAAAAGTACCAGGAACTTCAAGAAAATTCCCAGAAGTTACAAAGGGGGCAATTAAAGCTTCCTACAGGGTGAGCCTCTTCCTAGTCCTTTGGCTCATCAGTTTCTCAAATAGAATACATATATAAAACAGATTTTTTTTTTAATTTTCTTTCATTATTTGCATAAATATTGCATCCATCTTTAATGTGACCAACCTGCCAAGGTGGAAACCTAGCCACACATTTTAATAAGATATTTCCATAAAAGAAGGAGCTTACCTTTGGAAAGGAACTATTTGAAATGGAATTTAAACAGTTAGTTTCCAAAATTTACTAGCTACTTTGCTTGCAACTCCACTGAATTGCCTACTGCTGTGCTTGACTGAATTAAGAGGATCTCTAGACAATCAGGGTAAAAACAAAATGTTCAGATTTCCATTTGTGATAACTGATATTTTAATGAAATCCCTCCAAATACTGTACACTGATTTCATAGTACACTCGTCATCAAATCTATTCCATATGCTGCAGTCAACAGACGGTCAACACAGTGGTTTCGAATCCAGAACCAAACAAGGCATCACCATGAAAAGCAGAAGAGGCCCATTATTTAAGAAGCCAGAGGCACTATTCATCATATCGGTACTGTGCGAATGAAGTGCTGTGCAACCCTCCAGAACTGAGCGATGTGAACAGAAATTACTGCACATGTGCATAGAACTACCAAATACTCACCAGTCAGAAAGACAGACTATTAAAAGTACCTTATCACACAAAAGTGTGCAAGAAGATTTAGTATTAGTCTGGGCTTGGGGAAAATGCAAACCATGTGCACCCATGCAAACCACGTGCACCAGCATGCAAACCACGTGCACCAGCATGCAAACCATGTGCACCAGCATGCAAACCATGCTGCCTCAACAGCAGCATTTCCTGACAGCTCCTGAATTTATGTGAAAACTTCATGGATAGCAGAAAGAAGCTCTCAGACAAAAGAAAGTTACTTCATGAGATTTATCCTTTTGTATTACATCGGGAGGGTTATAAAAGCAGGATGTTGAGGAGCACACACTGGCTGGATAAGGCTGCCCTCTACTGATACTAAACTCCAGCTTTGTCAGTCACTTACCACTGCAGGAGCGTTCACCACTGAGAGATTGTAACCATAAAGAAAAGACGACCCAAAAGCACCAATTAAAGAGGCTACGATAAGACTCCCAGACCAATTCTGAAAAACAAAGAAAAGACACAGCCATCGTTAGTACACTTTAAATCAACGTACCACAAGGTTTTAAACACTCCCTACGCAATTCTGCGCCGCTCCTGCAGGCAGATCTCCTTGCTGCAGAAGAGTGGCCTGAAACACTTCCCTTTGCTGCAATCTGAGAAACAGTAAATTTGAAGTGTCAGCATCTCAGTTAACATTTACCGAGGCATAAGTGAAAATCTGATCTCCTTTGAACCTCACAGATTTTTGCTGTGAGCATCGCATCAGCCCCCACACCAAAAAGTAAAATGCTGGAGAAGCATACTCTCAGCAAAGGAAACTGTTGGCAACATACCACTAACGCAACAAAGCAATGAGCAGCGTATATTTGTGCCACAGGTTTGTGGGCAGACCCAACTTAGGTGAAAGCCTGGGAGATGGTGTGCCCCCCACTCCCATGAGTATAAGGATTAGTAAAACTGTGACCCCAAAAAATAAAATTAAGTCTACAAACTAGGCTTTGTAACCCAAGTGCAAGTTTCCAACAGTAACTTGTTGCCACACACACAAACACTCTGGTGGAGATGCCATTTGCCCTTTTCCCCCAGCAACACGCCTGTAACTCCCCCTTCTCAGCTCTCCTCCCACGATCCCCCTCATCCTGTTTTTAGCACGCCTCTGTGAACAAATTTCTTCTTCCACATCAACTGTTGAATAAAAGGTAGGGCTGCTTAGATACTGGACTTTCAGTCAGTTAATTTGAGAGATTTTGCATTTCAGGGTCCCTTCTGCCTTCCCCGGTATTATTTTCTGTTCTCCACTCAGTTCTCCTGCTGGATTACAGAGAGCAGTAAAAGCAACCACTGCCATTCCCAAGAGATGCCAAAGTTAGTGTTTTGGTGGCTGGTCGGTTGTGAATGTCATTTTGTAGATCATGGAAGACAACTTACCTCTCTTGACTTCTGAATACATTAAAGTGGATGGCTTTTTAACATCTTTTAAAATTAAAAACAGCTCTGCTATGAATCTAGAATTTCAGGCACAGCTCACTGTCATTTTATGCCCAGCCTTGTCACTCGCTGAAGCCTCAATCCTTTCAAAAGGAGCCAGACTGCTTAAGCAGGCCTAATAAACTCAGCTTCAGTTATGTCACTTACAGCAGACACAGCAGGTTAATGAGTCGATACATTCAGCCAACTGCACAAAGCTCCATATTCTCTTTGGAAAATTAAGACGTGGAGCATGAACTAGGTTTGTGTAGCTAGCACATAGCAGAGCAGCAGTGCTGATGCACTGGAACGAGCTCCACCAACCTCAGGATGGGCACAGCTGGGCAAGTGAACACACTGTGGTTGGCAGCACATGCCAGAGCTCACATTTCCACACTGTCATCACGGACTCACATTGATCTGTCAAGAAGGGATGAGATACCCGGGTGCCAGGACAGGGACCGCAGCATACAGCCCAGTGTGCATGGGGTCTGCCATGCTCCACAGCTGCCGGTCCTAAGGGACCAAATGACACCTTGTGGAGCAGCCAAGTGTTTTTAACTTCTTCCACATGATGTGGGAACTTTTTAAAAGAGATTACACAGTTCATTAACCAGCCTGTTTTCAGTCAGGTCAGGAGGAAGCACACAGGTGGGAGAAAGCCCTGTGTAAGAAATATATCCCGTTGAGCTTATTACATAAGCTAAATGGAATTTCTTATTATTAGCCAGCTTCTTAAAATGAAACTGACACACACACACACACAAAGCTGTGTGCCATTACTTCGGTAGCAAGCAGAAATTTTGACACAAGGTTTTATTTAACTTGTGATGAACACACCTCATATTAGGTGCCCATTATTTCTCCATTATGCACAAGTGTTCCTGCACTTAGGATTGCTCCTACTCTGAACTAATGATGCTGAGGAGAATATTCCTAGAGGTCTACCACACAAATCCCAACGTGCTCACAAATGATAAGTGTGAGTTCTCAAGAGCTATGCACTAACCTTGAGGTAATACTGCTAAAGGGCTCTGCTCCAACAGTGTTAGACCCATCAGAAAAATCCTGCCAACAAAATGATTTAGACCATATAGCTTAGCATTCATTAAGAACTCCAGTGAATGCTTAAACCTTTCCACACAGGCAAATTATGCACACGTGAGGCTAAGTGGAAGATAATGCAGGACAACTCAAAGAAGTGCTGACAAGTTTGAAAACCACATATCCACTCTATTTTCAAGTGCTGCAAACAGCTGGGTTTAGAGCCTACCTCAATTTTCAAGTATATAGCCTGCTGCACAAAACCTCACACTTACTTGATTGAGTTTCACAGCTCTTGGAACATGAACTTCAACTTCTCTGTGACCTGTCTCCTCACACACTATTTTAAATATTTGCTCAGGCTTCAGCAACACCAGATAAAAGATGAAAGCACAATGAAGCAAGAATTAAAAAAAAAAATAAAAAAAATAAAAAAAAAATCAAACTGTTGCTCAGAAAAATATTAACTCTGTAGCAATGTTAACAAAAGGAAAGGAAAAAAAACAAAACGATGTGTTTTACAGTGACTGGGAAACAAGAAGGCAACCACGCCTCCCTCATAGGTGTTCCTTGACTCCCTCACAGGTGTTCCTTGACTTCAGCACCACCCCTGTGCTCATGCGTCGCTGCCGTCAGAGCAAGGGTAGGTAGGTGTGACCGTCACCACAACAGTAAGTGTTCAGTCGGGAAAGTTGCACGTCAGTTCACAGCAAACATTCCAGATACCTGAGAATTGCTTACTCGTGAAAGTCCACATTTTTGGTCCTATCGCAGATCCCAGGGCTCCGTGCTCTGAAAGATGCTTTTCTCAACTCCTGTCCTTGCTCAGCGTAACATTTGTGTCAGCAACTATGAGCCTTAAATTGCCTTTTATTAAATACACGCCAGTTTGCATTTCAGTTTTCAAAACGCAATTTAGAATATTGTATTTTGGTTAGTTAGGTATAAATCCCTTCTCAGATTAAAACACAATTGTAAGCGTAC
>NW_010311534.1:0-21134 GCF_000700745.2 Antrostomus carolinensis
AAAAAAAAAATCCCACAACTGCTCAAATAAGGAAAAAAACCCAACTAATAGCCATACTGTGAAACAAAAATACTATCTAAAAAAACAAATGGATGACAGTCCAACAGTTTGCTGGATTCAAAACTGACTCTACAAAGTAGTTGTCTACATTGTAGAACGGATTTCCTTTTATTTGGAAAACGAGCAATTGTAAATCAGGTATTGGAGAGAAGAGATATAAACAATCTTTAGATGGTCTTAAGTTTTGCCTACTGTTGAAGGATTAAAACCGTAAATTAAAAGGTATCAAGCCCTCAGAGTTCACTGTTCATGTGAAGCTTCTTCCATCTCTTTCTTGACCTTTTTAAAAACCATATTCATTTCTGGGAAAAGAAGCGAGAAGAAAATAAAAATTATTTTGGGAAAAAACCCCAGCAGTTATTTCTTATTCTGTCATTATGCAGAAGTGCTCAATTTTGACTCAAGAAAGCCTCAAACTCAACCAAAAGTCTCAGACCTTGCTTATAAACTGTGTGGTACTTTGGCAGCAGGAGATGAGATTGTGTATCAATTTGGGGAAGATCTTGGGACTAAATGGACGAAACACACTTACAGTTACCAAATGGAAAAGGGAAAATGGGATTTCTGATGTATTTGAAAACACAGGGGAAAAGGTGACAGAAGGCTTTAGATTAGAATCCAAAAGAAGTTAATGACTAAAGACACCTTAAATTCAAAAGTATTCCTTTGCTGTATTCACAGCCCACTAACCAAAGTAGCAGATACTGGTTATTGGCTGTATAATAACCAATTAGATATATACACATATATTCAGTTGTCTAATTGCAAGAACCAAATTACAACAGATATTTAAAATATAACAAAGAGAATCTGCACATTTCTCTCCCAGCAAAAGCAAGGATTTAATTTTCACTCATGACAATACTACACCAACAGCTCACAGCACACAGGCACAGCAGTGACATTGCTCATCACATCTCTTCTGAGGCTGAGCATGAGATTAATTCTTCTCTGAATCTCTTTAGATGCACACAAATCCTCAGTATCGACCAGGAGTAAAGATCATTTGTAAAAGACATGGAAAGTTCAGACTGTAGTTGCTACTCATCTTTTGCTAGCATGCAGAATTTCAATCTCCTGAATAATAGAACTTCCAACTTATGTCACTGGTGAGTCAGGGCATGAGAACAAAGGCCAAACCACCAAGCTGATATTCCACATCGTTTTGAAAGGGTAGACATAGACACAAGTCAAGCAAAATTAGCTTCTGGAACTGAAACACTCTAAGGGGGCCAAATTACAGGTGTTTCAGGCATCAGAAAGTCCTTCCTACAGCTCTTCTCCTCGTTCAGTTTTGTGTACATCTTCTCCAAACCCCACAACTCCAGGCTGGATACGCACCCTCACTCCTGAACATACGTACCTGCCTTTGCATGGAAGTCTCTGTACATCTTCTCATCTGAAACTTTTCTGCTGTTGCATCAGCCCCACATTTTCATATACTCTAGCACTATCTTCTCTCATCCTGAAATGAAACAAATATTTACAGTCCCAAGAATCTAGGTTGAGAAAATCACATTTGTACACACCAACGTAATTCAGTGACCATTTATTTTGCTCAACTTAGTTTCAGGGTAAAGCACAGGACAACAGTCCAGGGCAGATTCTGTGATAACTCATTCTTATTTGAGATCCCTCAAGATTAGCTAGTACAGTTCAAAACTTACACACTGACAACAGAAGTGAACTTACTCTGGACACGTTGGGGTTGGGGTACAGGGTGGAAGAGGGCTCTGATCCCCACCTGTCTGGTCCGATAAAGAATATTTTATGTTTGTGTATTCGTGACCTTTTCTCTTACTCTTCTGTGAAGCAAAACACAACAAAAAGCCAGGTTTTGAATTACTGACAGAAAACAATCAATGAAGCAGCGCAGAAATTACATGTATAACTAACTATGTATGTTTTTAGAAGGAAGGCTTGTCCATGAACAGAAGAGTTCAGTTCTGGAGATAACACACACAACACGGACAGGACCTAAAGGTTGGCTTTAGCTTTTGCTACAAGACCTGAAAAGCCTCACTTTTCAACACTCCTCTTTCCACCACCATCTCCAGCAGAATGTACCAACCATATGAACCAGCACTCGTACTCTATCTTCATTTTACTTGGCAGAAGAAACCACACTTCATTCTTTAATAGACAGTACCAGCCAGTGAGCTTCCCACTGACCTTATTTCCAGCTTGGAGATGTGGCCAAATGAGTAACAACGTTGTTTGCAAGATCTCTAATAAAATAACATCTTAGCCCATTAGGTTTGATATAAAAAGAACCCAAGCTGTTATTTGTATTCTGCAGCATATGTTACAAGCTGCAGCCAATTGTGCTGGCATTCATCTCAAGATACTGAAGGCTCCAGCAAGCAAAGCTACACAAGGAAAGAAAGGGAATATGGATTTCTTCATTTTCAAGACGAACATTCACAACACATGCATACACTGAAACCTACATTTAAATTGAAGTCTCACTTCAAAATTTTACAGGGTACTGGGTTTTTTGTTTGGTGGTGGTTTGGGGTTTTTTTTTGGTTGGTTGGGGATTGTGTTTTGTTTTGGTTGGTTGGTTGGTTTTGTTTTTTTAAAATGCTCAAACAAATAGTAAATAACTGGCCTGAATCAATCTCACAACAGAGGCTGTCAGAGGGAAGATCTGGCTGCTGAGTTTCCATTAAGAATGCTCTGTATAGCAATGTAGGTTGAAATTTTTCCAAGATGGCCTTCTGAGATTTAATCAAAACTTGCTCAACTTGTTCTGTTATTTTCCTGAACTTCTCCCATTTCAGCCTCCTACTTACTCCTGACAAATCACTTCCAAAAAGATCACCAGTCCCGATCAATTACCTGGAAGGTTAATGCTAAAAAATAAGATTACAACAAAATGCAAAGGTTCAAACTCTGCTGCATTCTACAGTATTATGGGTACAAACCCATCACCCACCAATAATATTCTGAAGCCCAAGACTAGGGCTTGATTTCCACCATCCCCACAACTGCATGATGAATGGTAGTTCAAGTTACACATGTACTGTACAGTAAAAGCAATTTTAAAAGAATCAGTCAGTTGTTCTACTTGAGCTGATTGAAACAGATAAAACAAGCCAAGAAAAAGTAGATACCTGGCTTCTCTTCTTTCCACTTAATTCACTGTAATTATCCTTTCTAATTCAGAATAAGAGAAATGTGGTAAGAAGTATTTGTTTCTTAGATGTAAAGATATATATATTTCCACAGGAAAAGAACAAACAAAAAACCAGCGTTTCATTCCCCAACTCTCTTTTGGGGTGAAATGAAATGCAAGCATTCTGCATAGTATTCTACTACTCAGTCAATTTTTTTCCTGCTCTATCAAAACATGCTTTGGAGTATTCCCAATTCAACGTGGTTTTTTTTCAGGATATTAGCTCCTATAGTATCCACAAAGCTTTGCTTTTGTCTAAGAAGTTCTATATTGCTTTATTCGTATAGCTGTCACTAGCCTTAGTTACAAGTCAAGACCTCCTGAGGTCAAGCAATGTTCTATTTTGAGTTTCTTAAACTTTTATACCTATGCTTTCTGAGCTAGAAATGGACTAGAGGATGAAACACAACTAACTGAGCCTCACCACTACAGGAGAAACACACTGCTACAGGAGAAACACACTGCTCCACTCAATATCCAAATACTATTCAAAACCCATTACAACGATCAAGAGAAGAGTTACAGATCTACTTCGTCAACGGCAGCAGCAGAAAGAGCCCACACTCAAAAAGCTGAGGATACAAGGCTTGTATAATTACACACACAGAGATACGAGGGAGCTCTAAAGCCAAGTGAGACAACAAAGGCAGGGAGAAAAAAGTACACCTGAGGGATTTCTTGTTCTTCACTTTGTGTCTAATCCCCATCAGAGCACACAACAGCTGTCCTGGGGAGAGGAATAAAGTCTCTATCTTCTCTGCTGAGAAGATCTACATCATGTAGGCAAATATCCAATAAGCTCTACCACACTCCAAAGCAGCCAGAAGCCACACAAGAGTGCCAAGCCCGAGCTGGCACACTCCATCTCTACACAGGGATGACACCTCACACCTGGCACTGTGCTAACCACGCAGCTCCCCACATCTGCCTCATCAGTTGTGTGGGTTTATCTCCTGAGCAGCAAGCCAGCTGCAGAGGGAAAGATACTGAAATTCTGAAACAACAAGATAAAAATCCCAGATGATCAGAGGTTCGAGCAGAGAATGAAAGCAAAAGCGAGTAGAATGTCAGTTCTTCATTAAAAAACGAGGTAACTTCACTAAAAGACTGTAGAATTAGAGTGCAATAAAGTACGTAAACAGGAAGAGTGAGGTGCAAGTTTTGTGGTTGTCACTATATATTCCAAAACACTTCTCATCTCATCACATCAAATCACTCCTCTAACTGCTTTTTCTCAGACACTGTCCATATTAGAGCTCCTAGCATTTGAATTTGATTACCATCCTTTAGAAATACAGTTAACAGATTGGAAATTTCTTTAAAGCTCAATAGAGCACAAGGTTCCATATTAATTAACGGAGTCTTATCTTTTATTCTTCTTGCACAGAACAGTAGATACTATTAAGGGAATTTAAGATCTGGGGTGCAGGGACTGGGGGACAGGATGCATTTTCAAGGAAGGTAAAGTATCATTAGCTGCACTCATAGGGAGAAGCCTCTCAGACTGATGTTTCTCTTCCTCTGCAAGTGGCCAAACACACTATTTTAATTTTAGTTGTCTAATTCCACCTAACAGTTTAATTCTTAAGTGTAATGAACAGAAATATAGACTGACTTGTCTGAACAGGGTTGTTAACAGACCAGTCTGTTCATGATGCAGTCAGCAGCCATGTTTCCAAAAGTCACACAGAGTAAGTGAGCAACTCTGCTCCCTGTTCAAGTGATAACATGTTCCTGTGTAACATTTTATACTTCAGAAAAACATACCTGCTCCTCTTCAATTCTGCGCTGTAGCGTTTCAATGTAGTGCTGTACTGCCATGTAAATAAATCTGTACTGTGCTTCTGTCTGAACCATTCCTGACCGTTGTGATCTCACCATCTGAATGGTCTTTGGAACATCAATATCACAGTCCACACCTAAGAATAATCATCATAATGTTAAGAACAGTGAAATAAACCACGTCTTTGGAGGAGAGATTAGCCTCATCTTCCAGCAGAACACAGCACAGTTGAATGATCTTGCAACAGGCCAGACTGGTAACATTTAACACAGAAGATTTGCCCTTGACTCCTAACACACAGATCTGTAGAACTGCAGTGTAACATGGCAAGCTGTCCTGGGGCAGAAAACTGCATCACTTCACACTGTTCCAAGGCAACTTTAAACACGACCCAGCTCAACACACACGCTGAGTCAGCGTTTATGGCAGTTTATACATAATACAACTTCTCTGAAAACAAATAACTCAAATTCAGCCTGCATGAGGACACTGACAATCACATACTCATGAATGATTTCAGGAGAAAAATAAATAATAAAAATAATAAGAAGAAAAACATAACCAGACTCCTGGCTAATCCTCAAGCTGAAAGTTTTCATTACATTGAACTGGAGCAGGGTTTCAGCACTTTGATTCCAGCTTAGTCAAGAGGAATGAGCAAGTCCCAGCTCTGTCAAAAACACATGCCTACTTTATAACATCACTAGAATCCTCTATTCTATCACCACTCCTGTTGTTTTACTGTGATGTATCTGGCAGTGTCCCCCAGGAGCACAAAAGTTGGGAGGGAACTTACCTTTTTCTCTGATTATGTCAATAAGAATATCAATCACAATGAAAGTTCCTGTTCGTCCAATCCCAGCACTGTAAAAAGAGAAGTGGAAAAAGAAATTGTTTTGCTCTTTCTGAACAGATACCAAAACACTAGTCCAAGGAAGAGTTTAACATTAAGAGACATCAGACTTCCAAATTATAGCCAGAGTCAAACCAAGCCACACAGCCAGAAGTAACTAGAGACCTAATCAACTTAACATGGAAGAGACCACAGCACTCGTGTGCCTCAGCATTTATTAATGTCCTTCAATCAGAAAAAACCTACAAGGTCAGATCTAACATTTCCTTGCCTTATAAAAAGTATCTCATTTATAAGCCAAGACTGAGGAGGAGAGGACACTCACAGGAGGTTGGATGGGATACTAGAATTTCCACGATCCTGCACTTGAAATGCTTCTAGCCAAGACTGGTACCACCTTCTCATACAACATCAGAAATTCTTACTCCTATAGACATGCACACTCTGAAAGATAGCCTGCTTCAAAGGTAACCACCTGACACCTATCTAGAATACATCATTTTGCAAAACAGAAAGTAAACACCTTGAAACACCTTGACAGATGGAAGCCTGACTAGCTCTTGGGTAAAGGTGCCTTCTTTTAAAGTTTTTAGCTCCCCCCACCAGAAAGAGATCCAGCAGAACTCCACAGGCACAGAGTTTAGTAGCAGGAGTAGTGCAACACTGTACCTGCAGTGGACCACAACTGGTCCTGCATCAGAAATGCTCTCCTGCTTATGGTGCACCTCCTCTAGAAAGTCTAATACACCACCAGGGTCACTTGGGACTCCATGATCAGGCCAAGTTCTGAAGTGATATTGCCAGACTGTTCTCTCTGTGTTCCCCTGGAAGGAAGATGCAAATGTGAAAACAAAATCCTTCAGATCAAAACCCAGCTAAAAGCATTTATGTCACAAAGTTGAGTCAAACTGGAAGTTGGTATATCCAACCTGCTGCTCAGTATCCACAGCACCACAACTCCTTTAGAGGAGTGGACAAGCCAGAGTTCTTCCTGGCCTGACAAGTCAATCACACCAGCTGCTTCCTCAGTTCCCCCTTTCTCATGCAGTTTTTTTCCCAACAATATTTCCATCCTCGTCTTTAGAAGCCATGACAAAGTTCTGTCTGAGGGTGACCAACAGCAAGGGACCTTCATCTGTCATACTCATCATTCACAGCTAGTAGTACTTACCTTACACACTTCTTCCCAGTCAGTTCCATCCCATGGTCATACCAGTCTAACACATACTGCTTATTTGCTTCATACACAGTTCATTTTGCATCCTGATCCAGATTGTTCCTTAACAAGGAAGTGCTATTTCCACACTAGTTCACTGTGTCCTTCCCTTAAGTGTTCTTTCTACAGACCAGACCCATACACAACCATTTTCTTCTAGTGCAACCACCTCCATGAAAGGGAGCAAATGCCTAGCTAGACTGAAGTGTGATTACTTAAAAGAATTGTCCCTTTTTCCAGATTTCCTCAAAGCTCTGCAGCCATGCATCTTCTGCCAAAAAAGTGCTTAGGTGTAAGAATCTTTAATTATCCCAAGGACAAAGAGAAAGATGTATGGAACGAAACCTGGAGCTTCAAAGAAAGAGGCAGGGCTCAATTTATAAATCCCTTAGCGCTTTTATTGATTACAAAGAAACGGTCCATTTCTGCAAATTTATTTTGTGATCTGCAACCTAAATTAAAAAAGACAGTTACAAAGATACTTACTTGCCCAACTTTAGAAAGTTTAAGTTCTCTTAGCGTGTAATCGTGTGCTGCACTCTCCTTAACATTCCTAACACGCATAACACCGTACTCCTTCAGGGAATATTCATCAGGCCAGTACTTGACACACTTACTCTGCAAGATTTAAAAAAAAAAAAGAAGGAGTAATCAGTAAGAAGAAAGGCTGGTTCTTAAACTGGTTAACAAACACATTTCTGAATCTTTAATTTCTGAATACAGAGGACAATTACTAGTGGCAACTGGACAGCGAGCTGACAAGGTAAAGTACACTTCAGGGAGAAGTTTCTCTTCCCTATAACAAATACAAGATGATTTCAGACAAACAGGTACAGGCAATCTCTCCTTTTAGCAGCTTTTATGATCATCTTAGTACCTGCTTTACCTTGATAGTTTCAAAACCCAGAAATTAAAACACTGTGACTTTTATCTCCACCCAGCTCTGGGTTTCAAAATACTGAGAATTTCCAGTGCAATGCTGTAGCCTTACAGGTTATTTGACAATCAAAACCCAACAGGCTGCAAATTAAATATAAGCCAAAGGTATAAGCCATTTTTATCAGAAATTAATCTTGGATGTTTGCCTTTTCATCACTTAGTGCAGAAAAGGCTAACACAGCTCTCTAATTCAATCACCAAAGGAACAAAGAACTGTTCCCTGTGGCAGGGGACTGAAGCCCTGTGTCTGCAGCTTCTGAAACGCAGAGCTTTTGGTGTGCTGCTTCTCTCTCAAGTTACCTTTGGCCAGGGATATTTTCCATCCACTGAAGAATGGGTTCACCTATTACTACTTTGATTTGATTCCTGTGACAGTTCAGGAAAGAGGGACTCCTGTTAGCCTGTGAACCTAACCCAAGTACACACAGTTATCAAATGAGAAATCACAGCGGGTGTATAGATGCAGCTTCCAGCAACAGCAAATACAGACCAAACACCGAGTGCTACAGAGAAACCTTCCCTATTTGCTGTTGCTACTGCAGATTTATGAGAAAACACGGCAGCAAGAAGGTCCCTTCTGCCAACACAAGATATGGAAAGAGATGACTGAACACATGCTTTCCAGCTTGCTTAGGAAACAAGATGCTTTTGTGCTACTTTTGCCCTTCTTGCCCTGCCGTCTCCAAACGGGGACAAGCTAAAGAAAAGATGTTGAGCTTGGTGTATGCCAACATAACTCAGAGTTTCAATAAAAAACTCTGAAGACAAGAGCAGTTGGTACAGCAAATCTGAACAGTAACAGACAACATTAAAACAAGCTTTAGTCTGATATAGAGAGGATGCATGTCTTATCAGCTCGATGGCCGGCCTCCAAAACACCACTATTTTAATTTGTAAGTATCTGCTGCTCCTACAGTGCATTCTAAAGCATATTCAGAACTCTACGCAGATCTGAGATGTTTCAGAGTTCCTCACAATGTGCTCTTCAAGTCATCTCTAATGCAGAGATTTCTCTCCTTCCTGCAGATCTGAAAGCATCTTGGCCTGAGATAAAAAAAGGCTTTTTATCAGGACTGTTACTTGCAATTCTTGAAGAAGTGAAATAGGCATCAAGAAAAAAAAAATAAATACAAAAATCAATGCATGCAGCACTGATTAAGTAATAGGACATTAAAATGTCTTCTACAGCCAGAGCACAGAACACAAGCTTAGCAAAATTTGGAAAGAATTATAGAGAAACTGCAGAGGAACTCAGGCCATTCAAGTAGGTTATCAAAAACCAAAAAAACAGAAGGTAATGTATGCAAGACAACTCCTCCAAAGCAATCCCACAATTTATTTCTCTTCTTCCAAGAGGAAGATCTAAGAGGAAGGTCACTGGAAAGGATTAGCTTCTCCCTCCTTCAGTGCATTCTTGTTAAGGACACAAATATACCCCTTTATAAGGGTGATGAATGAACAAAAGTTTACAAAGTCTAAAAAAAACCATATAAAAGAATCACAAAGCAGTCTAAGGATTTCTACAGACACCACCAATGGCAGCTTTGATACCAAGATTAGGAAGAAAAGCCCGTGAAGTCTGCTGCTATTTGTTTTCAGTACATATATTCTTTTCAGTGGCAGTGGTAAGGAGCCCCCACAATTTTCAGTCACCCATAGAAAAATTATTAGTTATATTTCCACTCAAACTTTTTCAAAAGTGATACTCATCTACCAATATAAAAGCTTTCCATTCAGAAAGAGACCACCCAATTATTGAAAAGGTGAAGGATGGTACAGAAAAACTTAACAACACAACACAAACTGTTTACCAAACAGAAGATAATATCAGAAGCAACACATTCCAAAGATAAAGCCATACTGTGCACAGGAAGCGGGGTGTGACCGTTGCCACAATATCAGTATTCTTTCCTGCTATATGTCATTAGAACAGAGAGTAACAGCCTTAGATTTGCCAGAGGAGAGTAAAACAAGATCTCTGTACTTTAAAGGTAAAATGGAGGTTCTTGGGATACATCACTGCAGGAAAATTTCCTCTTTCAGAGCATTAAATATTTCCAGAGCCATTCACAGGGGGCTCGCAGAGTCCGGAGGCTGAACAGGTAGCTGTGTTCATGCAGAACGGGGCAGTCAAAGGCAAAGGGCCTGACTTCAGGAATAGAAGTGCTAAATCACGCCTGGTTGAGGGATTCCTAATCAGGTAATCACTAGCTTTCAGCCATAATCACTAACTCAGCATGTAATAAAAATGTTATTAAATTCAAGCACAGAAAGTAACTCCAGAAGAGAACAGCATTCTAGTAGAGTCTCGTAAATGTGACTTGAGGGAGGTGAATCTAGGGCAATAACTTTCACATTATATTATAGTTTCCAGGTAAGAAGCAATATCATCTAAATTCATTCTTATAGTAATAAAGTCTCACAATTCTGCTTTTCTAGTAAAGTCTATACAAGTCTGATAAGCTAAAATAAATGGCAATACTTTTGTTACAGGAACAGAGAGCTTATTCCTTCAAGTACGTAGAATGCCTGTTTGGCTACATCTCCAGTGCCTCATAATTTGAAAATACATAGATCCACATTCAGTAGCTAAAATTTAATCAGTTAAACCTTAAAAAAGGGAGGCCTGATGATATGAAAGGAGTGTATCCTCAACTCTCACAGGTACCAATAGAAAAGGACACTCAGCACCTTCCAGATTTCCACAGACAGTGGTGGCACACCAGATTTCAGCACACAAATCAATACAACCAACTCAGTTTAGTCCTTATCTGCATTCAGATGTCGTGACCTTTCCCAAGGCTGGTTTAAGAGTCTGTTTTTTACCTTTCCTCTTTCAACTTCTTTTGTTGTCATAACAATAACTCGAGAATTCTCCTGGAACACCATCCTCCAGAAATCATTCACTGTATTCTGTAGGCAACCTTGAGTAGCGATGTAGCTTTTTTTTGGCTTTGAGTTGTTGCACTTGGTTTCAAATTCAGGCTAGAGGAAAACCAATTTGACAAACGGTTACAAGACTAACTTGGGTTTAGGTGAGTGTGTTAAAAAGTTGACATGAGCTGTGTCAGTAAGATTCCTGTAGATAAGAGCATACTTACCATAATAATATTAGCATTGATATAGTCTGAAACAGGTTCATTTGGATCACCGTCATGTAGAACCACTCTGGTATGATCAACTGGAAGAATATAGACGTACATTAAGCACTTGCAACCTACAGTTGTGAACACACAGCTATTTTTAAATATCCCACATTTCTAACTGCTACCAGAAGCTATTAAGTTATCAAACTCAGTAAATCAGCAGCTAGAATATTCAACCTTTCCTCTTCTGTCATTTTTTTTTTAAAACAAATGGCCAATTCATAACAAGATAGATCAAAATAAGTTGAAAATAAGTGTTCCTGCCCCACAGTAACTCGTGAGTACACAGACCAGCAAGCACTGAGTCGAGGCAAATGGCTGCTGGATTTGCATCATGCATTTTTGTACCACAAATTAATCCTCTTAAGTTTATAAGCATTCCAGTTTGCTGCAGTTTAGGGATGTGATATTTCCAAATGAAAGATGAAGATAAAACCAATATTTGGGAATCAAAATATTGATATCTACAAAGTGCAAATGCTTGAACACAAATTGGAAATTGCATGAGCTAAAACTGACAACATAAGAGGGGAAATTATCATTAACGAGAAGAAAAAGCACAGTGGTGTTTAATTAACCCTGTATTTCCGAGCTAAGAAAATAAAGCATAGAAAACAGCAGGCTGACATTACAATGAAAGAAATCAATACTTACAAGGTAAAATGTTTTTATATCTATTTTTGTTTTTGTTTTCTTGACGCTGACCTTCTTTACGACTATAGAGAAGTTTGCACTCTTGCTGCTGCAAAGTCTAAATGAAAACAGTACAAATAACTGGTTTTAATAAAAGCAATAAGGACTGTTCCACCATCCCTACAGCGATCCTTTCTCACAAAAATGATGATACTGGATTATAATGCCAGCTAGTCAGAGAAGGAGAGGTGCTGGATTTCTCCATTCAGACTTAGTATAGCATTGCTTCTAAGGTATATAAGAAACACAGGAGCATGAGTGGCAAGGCAAGCTATTTTCTACCTGATCATTATCAACACCTATGAATTCAAAGCTTCTTTAAACCACAAACTATAACCAGCAAGTCCTCACGATATTGTTCTGACCAAGCAGACGCAAGTGGATCCCTTAAAGCTTTCAGCTGTAAAACACTGTGCAAGGAAAACACAACTGGTTACAAAGGATGACAACAAAATTTTGTCTGTGGAAATCAGGACATCTTAAAAGGTATATAAATCAGGATATCTTAAAAGGTACGCTACATAAACCAAACAACACGAGCAGCATTATACAGAGCAAGGACAAACAAACATATCCATCACTAGGTCTTTCTCACCAAGCATAAAAGTCAGGAGTACTACTGCATTTCTCCTTTTTGCTGACTCAGACAGGTAAGGAGTTAAAAAATCCCCACTGGACTGGCATGAGCTTTAGTACCAATAAAGACAGGTAACTAACACCTTCAAAAGACTGCCAGCCTGCAAAGGAGTCAGGCACTTCGTGATCCAGTGCTTCTCCACCTAAGCTGTACTGGGTTCCTCTAACCCTCACCAGCCGCCTTCTGCTCCTTCAGCTACAACGAGTCTGTGGTATCACTGCTGGAGAGCCCCAAAAAGTCCTAAGATTACAAATGCTGTGTTACAGCAACGTCACAAGAGCAGATCCTCGCAAGCTGCAGCCAGACCAACTCTAGACATAGAATACATAGGATTGGAAGGGACCTTAAAGATCATCTAGTTCCAACCCCCCTGCCAGCAGCAGGGACACCTTCCACTAGACCAGGTTGCTCAAAGCCTCATCCAGCCTGGCCTTCAACACTTCCAGGGAGGGGACATCCACAACTTACCTGTTCCAGTGTCTGACCACTCTCACAGTGAAGAACTTCTTCCTAATATCTCATCTAAACCTCCCCTCTTTCAGCTTAAACCCATTTCCCCTTGTTTTGTCATTAATTGCCCTTATGAAAAGTCCTTCCCCAGCTTTCTTGTAGCCCCTTCAGGTACTGGGAAGTGCTATAAGATCTCCCCAGAGCCTTCTCTTCTCCAGGCTGAACAGCCAAAGAGGAGGAAGGAGCATAAAGAAAACCCAAAGCACATCAACTTGAGCAAATGTATTTAAATACGAAGCACAGCAAAAAGTCCTTCAGCAGTTAGAAGCAGAATATTAGGAAGATATTCTTGTCTATTCCCCCAAAACAAAAGTCCACATAGGAATGCTACAGTATTTTCAAAGGTATGGCTGAGACAGGTAAAATACCAACATACAACCCACCACCACAGCCACGTACCACTTTTTAAGTGCTCTAATTATTCTCTCCTACCAGCATAAGACCATTTCACTAAACCAGTACAAAATTTTGTGCAGACTTTCTCACATTACCCTGTTGGGGAAGAGGAGGGGGCATCAGGTAACGACAAACAGGATCATCTATAAATCATCCCACTGCAGAAACAATAAATCTGCACTGGGATTTCTCCTGTTGGCAAGGAGCTAATTCCTCTGTGTCTGGTTCACAATCAGTATGACAGGGACAACAGCAATTCCACACTTCACAGCCGTGTTGCTTAGTAGCAAATCTCCCTACTTGCAGTGAAGCTGGAGGGACCAGAATCCTGATGCCTTTGTTCCCAGTTTTAATCCCCAAAGCAGTACTGGTCTGACTAAAAGGAACACTTAGGCTTTGGAAGCTTCTCCCCTTGTTATTACCACCCTTAAGAACTCTTGCAGAGATTGCTTTTACTTTAGAGCTTGGTCACGTCAGGCACATTTGCTCACTTCTATTTCAGTCTCTGTTATTGTTATTGACTCACTTAGTGACCTTGGACAATTAGGCTCATCCTAAAGACAGAGAAACCAAGGAACAAAAGCAATATAGGAGAGCTGTGAGGTTTCATGCTTGTGAAGCTAAAGACAGAAAACACATCCCCATAAAGCACTGCTTGCTCGTACTAGCGACGGGTGAAACAGCACTTTCCAGTAAGCTCACCTCTTGCCACACTGCAAGAGTCTTTCAAGTGCCATTATCACACAGCACCTTTATGTACAAGCAACACTTTTGAGTCTCAGCCAGGTGAAATGCCAAGCAAAAGAACTGAAAGCTAAACTTTGCTAGCAGGTTAAAATATGGAAACAATTACGTGTGTGGAAAGCATAGCTTCAAACACATCCTCACTTCATACAGTTAATTATTATTGCTTTGAGCATCCCTGAGGAGAGAGATCCATGAGCAGCAGCAACTTCCAACAAGCCCATTAAGAGACATACACAACGCAACAATAAATCTGAAACACAGTCCTCAATTTCCCGACAACATCCAAGCATCAAGCTCACCAAACAGCCATTTTTCAGAAGCAAAAAACATTACAAGGACTGCCAACGTTCCTGTCTAGTGGTTCACAGGACAAGAGGTACATTCTTAAATATGCCTGAAGACAAGTAATTTATAACTACCATCTGGACTGCCAAGTCATAAACAGCACAGGCAGAGATCCATGGACAACCTGGAGTGTGCCTCCCTGCCTCCTGCCACCAAGGCTGACAGCTATAGCTCACCTGAGATGAATGAAAAAGCACGACACCAGAACTGCTACGAGATTGCTTCATTTCCAAAAATACAGCAGAAAGAAATTAAGGTTTAGTGCTGACCTCACTAACAGCATTGAAGGGGAAAGAGAAGTAGAATATCTCACAGGGGAAAGAGAAGTAGAATATCTCACAGGCAAAATCTTTCATTTCTTACATTTACTTTTTCTGTAAGACTTCTGACTTGCTAGCAAATACTCTTCTTCAGGAAAGCCACAGGACAGGAAAACACCTTGCTTCTAAGGACCAGCTGCTAAATCTGTTACAGGACAAATTTATGCAGCAGAGACCCCATGTCAGAAAAGAATCCATAAGTGTAAAGTAATAGCTCAGTCATATTTTAACAAATCAACAATCCATTCCTAAACGCACCCACACAAAAGTGCTCTCCTCAAGAAAAAGACAAAGCCCACATCAATTCACACAGCTTCTGGTAAGTCAGCACCAATGACAAGAGGTGCCAGCAAAGAGGCCACACTTTTTCCTTTCTGTGCCCTCTGAATAAGAGTAAGGTAAGCTTCCAGTCTCCAGGGAAGCCAACAGACACCCACAGCAAAGTTCACGTGTTGAACTCCGCGACAGAAGCGATTCAAAGGCTGGGGCCAGTTTACATCCAGGCAAGGTGCACAAACAACAGATGAGAACTGCTCTCCAGGGGATCCACCACTCTACTGCTGGGGTAAAACAGAGTCCCAAGTCCTCAGCAGTGGCCAGAGGAGCCTCTGCTGCCCTGCTTCCCCCTCCAAGTGGGATTCTGACCATTCAGCAGCCCTGGGTCAAGGACTGGCCCCCTGCACTGGGCACAGGGGCAGAGAGAGGAGAAAGTTTAACCCTCATTTCATGATTTCCCCATTGCCATGACCTCACCTTCTTATATTCCATCCACGTTCATAGTGAAATGTGTTACCTCTTGGCTAAGTTACCTCCTTGCTAAGAGCCTCTTGCTTATAGTGGATTTATTTTTCTCCTCCTGACAATAATCTCAGAGCAGACTGGACAGTACATTCAACTAACTAATATGTCTGATCAAAACAAGGATTTCTTCAAGAATGGTTGCTTTGCAAATCCATCACTATTCAAGCAGTTTCTCAAAATAGCTTCACCCAGCCAAAACCAGCCTCTGTCAAAGATCAGGACTTTCCAGTTTCCTGTTGCCATCTGCTGGTAGAGTTCCAGATTCCACTGCTTTTCCTGTGAACGTGTGGTATGAACCAGTCTGTTATATTTAAGACATTTCTAAAGCTTTTGGCTATGACCATCACATGCATGCAGCTGATGAATGATTCCAGTTGTCAGAGATGGGTCAGGACCCAGGCTAGACTCAAGCAGTTCAGAATGTGTTGGTTAACGCTCATAATTAATTTGTTCTGCTTGAAAAATTAACAGTTTCAGCTGTATTTTCTTCCAAACATAAGCAGCTCCCTGAAATCATCAGGGCCTCAAAAAAGGGGAGAGCTGGGCCAGCACAGCTGTGCTACACACACAAGAGGTAGGCAGGTAAGAGAGAAGACAGCAATGCTACTTTTTCTGGCAGGGAAGTGGAATTTTGGCTGCAGGCAGAGATGAAACACCCAAATAAAACAAAAGCAGAACTCCAGGAGTTCAAGGAATACATATAATCCATGTTGCTTCATCTCAGAGCTTGCTACCGCTACTGCTTCACAACAGTTTTAAAAACCCCAAAACCAGCTATCAAAAAGCCACAATCTCAAGGGCAACAGAATATATTGACTGAGAAAGCACAATGAAGTTTCCTTAAAGCAAAGGTCTCCAACCTCCCAAACCCAGCAGAGTGCAAACTGAAACATCCTCCACACTGAGACACGCGACAGCAAGCACAGTGCAAGCCCCTTCACATGCACAATGTATTCCAGCTGCATCAGACACCCCTCCTGCACTAGTACTTGGGTCACCAAGAGGCAAGGAATTTGTCCAGAATTGCCTCCAGAAACTTTAATCCAGCCTACAGACCTCTTCTTGTCCACACGAAGAAAAGGAACACGGGAATGAACCTGATTCATTGTCCTGGTGGGTCCGATACATAAGGTTCCCTCACGACAGGGAGGATATTCAGGAGGGATTGTGCAAGGTACCAAGTGAATAGCATTGAAGAACATAATTAATGTTGAACAGGAAAAAGACAAGTATTTCCATCACTTTACTAGCAGACACAAGAGTGGAACTGGTAAAATTTTAACCCATGTTGTACCTGACACAGGAGGTGGGAGCAAGAACAGAGATCTGAAGCAACAGAAGAGATGAGAAAGTGTCAGGAAGGCAGCAGCACACCAAAATTTTTAGTAGTGTAGAGATTTAATATCATAACATTTGGAATGTAGTGAAATACCTCAAATTCTTCCCAGAAGCCCTGCTTGACTTTATCTGTAGTCTCTGCTAGCTTGCTTAGCTCCCGCACTCTGCTTTCGATCTCTGCAGCATTAATGCGGGTGGTATTCAGAGGCTGAGAAAAATACAAACATTAAACAAAGGTGTAACAACGACAACTGTGAGGAGACAGTTAAAACACAAATCCCCTGCACTAAGGATATTTTATATAGGCAGTTCTAGGATCCAGGCATCAAAACTTTACAGTTCATACAGTGAAGGGCAGTGAGGGTAGAGAGGAAGGGGGCAATTGCTCTTAGATAAAGTCTCACAGTTGTTCTTCAATACTTTAAGTTGTCTCATTTCTGGACTAGTCCCACAGTCCTTGCAGACCATGATGAAAGCAAGAGAAGTTCTGTATGCATTAGAGACACAAAAGCCTGTCCTTCCCAAACACATAAAAAATTGTTCCCATTTAAATGACTGACTTGGTCATCCAGTTTCATGAAGTTTAATTCTTAATTTTTGCATTAGGAAAGAAAAAAAAAAAAAAAAGCTGTTTCACAGCACACACAGAAAAGCCTGAACTTCAACGATACAGGCTGAAGGTAAGAGAGCTCAGTGGTGTCTTCTCCATTCACTCACCTGCTTGAGCTGCAATACTGTCCCCAGAGTTTCTACCATAGGGTTCTTCTTGTAATGTTCCACTAGATCTGTCAGAGAGTCAAATTTCTCCCCTCCGCCAACATCGTATTTTAGATCCTTGGAAGACAGATACTCATCAAAATAAATGCACTTCACACAAGCAGCTCTAATAACGCCTTTAGGCTACACAACATATGAGAAGTTCTCTTTAAAAACATATGTAGAAGAATCCAGTAAAATCCTTCTGCTAAGGGATGGCAGAACCTTAGTAAAAAGAAACACACACACTATGGAGGATATTATCCTTTTTGCCATCTAGTTAAAAACCATTTTACCTGCCTTTTCAGGAGAGCTGATCCCTTCTGAATGGAGGTTCAGCCAGCTCAAGCTACCTGAGCTACGTGATCAGAATCCAGTAGATTGCCTTGGAAATCAATTCAAATTCCCAAGAGAGTTACCACTGGATCCTGAAAGGTGGGTACTGACTGCCACCATCCCTATTTTAAGGATGCAATACTAAGTTATTTTCCCCGATATCATAAATGCTACTAGTAGTTAACTGCAAATCAAAGAGGTTTCCTAATATTTATATATATAAAAAAGAATTCTGGTAGTTTAGCTTGTACTTTTCTATCTCCAAACTATTTGTGTTATTCCATTTTAGCCCTTTTTAAATAATTAAGATGTTGCACTGTCTTTTAGGATAACGGGAGAAAAAAATATTACAAAATCTGTGATTTTTTTTTTTTTTAAATAGCAACCCATGGGCATATATGAAAATATCAAAAAGACTATAATTTACTAATACTTCAGTGAAGAACTACCCTATATTAAATTCAAGCTTTAGATTTAAAAGTGTCCCCTGGATTTAACACCCAATAATTTTCACAGAATGTTGATCATCTATCAGGTGCAACTTTATAAGCTGCCAGGAGAAACAAGATATATTCAGATGGATCTCTCTTTGTCCAATTACTCATATTTTTAATATAGTTTAGCCAGGAGACTGCAACTCGCTTCAGAAGATTCATGAACATGAAAGGCTCCATCAGCAGAGGATCTGAGACAGACTTCTGATGCAATTGAAAGCAAATCTATTAGAAAGTACTTGACAGCATAGTACAGCATGACATGATTCAGCCAGGCAAGCAGTCAAAATAAATTAAAAACTTGGAGAATTTTGATGCTATCAAATTAATCAATTTGATCAAAGATGATACAGAACACACACGAGGACCACAGGGAAAGGGGGAAAGCATTCAGCTCTCTGCAGTGAAGTGTAAGAGGGGCCTCCTGTCAGAATAAACCCACTGCCCATGGAAGTAGCCCTGTTAAAGCAGCTCGTGCTTCATCATACCTGGCAGTGAATCATGACATGTGTCACTTTAGATTTCCCATCATTACTCTCTCCTTTATCATCTCCTGTCCGGACAGAAAGAACAAAGTCCCCAGGGTGGCTTTGACTCTCACGAACTAGAAAGCTTCCATGTTTTCCTTTTTCTGTTAATAGTTTTTCAGCTTCTCTTCCAGAGAGATGCCCATGAAACCACCTTTAAATAAAGTAAGAAACAGACAGGTATGTGACTTGTCACTCCAGTCATGGCTGAATCAGCTTGTTCTAAATATTTATGATAAAGTAAAACACTTATGTACACTGAACAACAACATCCAGGTCTACAGAAAGCCTCAGTTTATAAAAATAAAAACTAAAATAAGCCTTGGAAGTGTACACGTACGTACACATGAGTGATTAGAGGAACACTTCAAAGCAAGGACTTCCATAACCACTGAAATTTGCATTTCATGCAAGCTTCAAATGAAGCTTTGATTTGGATCCTTTACCACAGTGCAAACAGACTCCCCGGTGACCAATAAGATGAGCTGACACTGCAACCTTTTCCTTAGTCAAGGCAATTATTCTTCTTTTATTTCCTTCATGAGGATGCACCTACCTGATAAACCTGCGGGAAACTTAGCATCTTTGATACCCCACCCTTCTATCACATTAGGAACTGGACAGGATAATCACATCAACCTCATTTCTTCAAGAAACATGGCCAAAAAGGCAATAATCCTCCCCACTAGTGTTAAACACAAGCCACACTGAGGAGCAAGAGAACTTGTTTTAATATTTTTTCCTTGTTTTTTCACTTCTGAGAACAAACTGGTACCTACTGGCCACAGAGCTTTATTTCTGACATACACACACCTCCTCAGTGTATGATAAGTCTATAGTTTCAGATTCTCCTTATTAGCCAGGCTCCTAAAAACATGAGTTTGAGTAATTTGAGGACTTGCATGTCATTTGCTTTCTTACACATAGGCCTACTGCTGGAAAAATTGTATAAAATTCTGCCCAAAAAAATACCTGGGAATTCCTCGCAGCAATAACAGCTTCAGGAAGCTTTGGGAGAACTTCCATAACAAAATATTCTCCCAGCAAAAATCAAGGGAACTATGCCCTCTTTTTCAGTATTGCAGCATGCCAGGAAGAAAGCCCCAGAATCTCTTTTCTTCAGCATAGATTGTTTTACCTTTAATCATGTTTATTCACCTACTTTGCAAGTAAACTCACTGAAATCAGTGGGACCACTTTTAGCAGAAGACAGCGGCCACCCCTTCATCAAATGGAAGCTGACTGCAGCGTTAACAGGGATAAACACACACATTTATTCAGAGGTGCACAGACACTGAGGTTTTCACCAGTATTTCTCTGACCTTTCAGATGTAGGATCAGCACAGTTCAGTGGGTATTTCAATTCTATAACATCTCCATTCTTTTCCTTGAGCTGTCCATGATGTTCCATATAATACTGGACTAATTCAGCCAACGTAGCAAACTTCTCTCCTCCATAGAGGTCATAGTAGTCTCCTGTGTTCTGGATCTTGATGTGGGTGACAGCTCCAGTTCGTCTAATATTTGAAACAAAGGAAAAAAAAAACCCCACACGAGTCAGCTGATTTCCAATCAATCACTTTTATATTTAGTGTTCTGGTGTTTGAGTTAGAGAAATCCATACTTACATTTGCATCACTTTCCAACTGAAATATTGCAGAATAGCTAAATTAGTGCACCTCTGAAGTGTGCTTCAGACACATTTGCAGTGGCTTGCAAGAAGGGGAAGTGGCTGTCCAACAGTCAGGAAGAGCAGCAAAAAAATACCTTAATTCTGTAACAAAGGGATCCTTGAAGCCAGTGTAAGGTCTGCAGCCTCACAACCTCCAACAGAAATCCTTCAGACCCCCAAGAATGGCACACACAAGTAAAAGGGGTGGAGGGGTGAGGAGAAAAGAATTCAGCTTTCTCAAGACACCCAGAGCTTGTTTGCTCCTTTCCCTAGAATTTCACACTAACTGCTAACATCTTTCCTTCAGTAAACAGTTGCCTTTGCCTGGTCTAAGTCGTTTGCTCCCACAGCCTCTAGCATTAATGAAGAACAGCTCTCAGAAAGAGT
>NW_010311534.1:21146-26093 GCF_000700745.2 Antrostomus carolinensis
TGTTCAACAAGGCCCATTATCTCACAGGTATCCAAGCAGCACTACTCTTATCAACAATCCCACTTTTCCTTTTTCCTTTACCTACCTCCTCTTGCCGTGCTTTCCCCATCCCTACCACTATGCACACAGTGTTGGGGGGCAAGCATGACAAAAGCCCTGTTTTGGAAGCTGAAACACACAGCATTTGCCCTTAAAACCCTGCTGACTTCTCCTGTGAGAACTTGGAGAGCGTTTTCTTTCATGTGCTTGATCAGTAATTCCTATCATCACCATTCAGATGGTGATCAAATAGATTTTTAAAGGGCTACAAGTAATGCTATTGTGAATCTACTTCTGCCTCCTCCTAACTTTTCTGTCTCTGCAGAATCAGAATTCACCACCTTCCAACTTACAGTTTCCCCAAGTTGGGTAAAAGTATTTAAGAATACTTTTATACTTACTCTTCACAGAAAACAGAAGGAAAAAAAATTCAAAAGAGAGGGGAAAAAAGTGAACAGACAAAAAAAGTGATCCATGTCTTCTTTCATCTCTTACAAGCAGTTCATTTACAACTCTTTCCTTACAGAACAGCACCAAATGAAGAGCTTTACCAATCTGGGGAGGAAGACAAAAACCATTTAAACTTACCTAACGGAGAGCGTGAAGTCTCCTGGGTTACTTTTGCTGGGCCGTGCCAAAAAACTGCCATCCACTCCTCTTGTTAACAGTAGGTTTTCTGCCTCCACCCCAGTAATGTTTGGATGAAACCATCTATAAGAGGTTAAAACCAAAAAGCATTAGTAAGTAAACAGAAGATCATCTGGTTTGCAGAGTTAATTTTCATGACAAGACTAAACAGAACAACCCAACAGCTTCAAAACCCAGAAAGTACTGAATTTTCTTCCTGAATTAATAGGAATCTCTATCCTAGCAGAAAGTATAAATTACTCATTTCATATTGCATTGCAGCTTTCTGTCTTGGTAAGAGATGCTTTTTAAATGAAAGAGCTATACCTACAGACACCCAGACTGCTTGGATTAAAATGATATCAAAGGTCTACAACACAAACAGAGACCACAAGTCATACGTTTTCCCTACTCCAGGAAGACACGACACGCAAAGAAACTGAAAGACAATCAGAAAAAACACTTAACAACAAAACAAAACATCCAAAGTGACACTTGACAACACTTTAAAGGTTCAAAATTTAACAAAACCTCATGTTTTAGGGCACAGGCCGACCACCAGCTGATAGGGGTCAGGAAGGAACTTGTGGACACCCTTTTCAGTTGCCCAGTCTTCTTCCTCAAGAGAACGTGGTGCTGCCCACTGCCACAGACAGCAGCACTGCTCTGTCTTCTATCACAGCAACTTCTCTGGTCTGAATATATCCCGCTTAAATACAAACACCCAGGAATCTCATATTGATATTCACCACCCACAAACAGTGACTAATATAGTGCCCTGCCAAAGGAGAGCTGTATATGGTCTATATCTAAGCAGCTCAGTGTCCCCACCTATGGCATTCACTTATTCTTAGCCATTCCGTTAACACATCTGCGTTTTCTCTTATCTATAACTGAGGATTTTGATTGCACTCCTGCAGTCCTAAACTACATCTGCATGTCTGGGATGAAAGGAGCTGTTAATGATGGACAGGTTTAGAAGACAAACTGAAAGAACCACACGGCCCAGGGACAGAGAGGTGAAGAAAGCAACTAAGAACCATGTTAGCGGCTTTCTCAGACTTGTATCTGGCAATTAAAAGGTGGCTTTTATATTTCAAATTTTATTTTTTTATATTTTATGGCACAAGATGGCTTTTCTTTTCCAGAGTCGCCATAAATCAGACACTATGCAGGGCACGAGGGAAACTGCACATCCCCATCTGCAGAAGGAACACAGCCTGCTCCTCTTTGGACATGAGGTTCTTAGTTTCTCCAAAGTAAAACAAAAACATTAAGGCAAAAAACTCTGCAACTAATCTCATTACAGATACCAGTGCAATATCTAAAATAAAATGAAAATTAAAGAGCATTTCTCATGGCTCCTGATACAGTCAGCACTTCATGCTGAATTGCTAAAACAGCAAAACATGCGAGTGCATGTCTAAATTTAGGGTTATTACTTCAATTGTTTCAGCAACTCCCTCTATACTGAAAAGCTGACAATATTCCTACCAAGGCTCTACCCAGCCTGTTCTCTTCAGGCAGATTCTCATGGAAACATACTGGAGAGTTTTAGAGAGTCTAGAATATTCCAACCTCTCATTCAAATGGGAATTAGGATTATTTTTGTACCAATTCCATTTCAGAAGTAAATGATTCTTCTTGTTAATCTTGCTTTTTTTTTCTAGTTAAGGGTATTCTGCTTGCACCAAGAAAATCTAGTGAATACTATAATATCTTTAACTGAAGAAAAATAATAATAATAATAATAATCAAACATTTGCAGCTCAGGTAATGAAAAAATATATTAAAAAATACTTCCAAGTTACTACAGCAAATGGGAATGAATTAATAAATAATGCTACATTTATCTGATGGCTACTCAAAGGGTAAGAAAAGTTCTGTTTCGATGCAGTCTCACAAAGAAACTGCACGAGCATTGTCACCTGGGCTGAGCTGAACATTAAATAATCTATTTCAGAATATGACAGGTAGGTCTGCAGAAGCTGGGAATATATTTACCACATTTCCACCTCCAAAATTGTACTTCCATCAGGGAAAAAACAAGCAAGAAACAAAAGAAAAAGTGCAGCAACATTTTGAACAGTTTATAAGCTTTTTAAATATGCACCAGGTTTAAGAGACATTTTTGCAAATTTTTGAGTTTATATCCAAAAATGTCTAAAGATACAGAGGAGAAATTATGTGAATCAGTTCCACAGGTTTATTATACAGTGACATTCTATAAACTTTAATTAATATAATATCTTCTGTATCTTATCTGAATCCTAACACATCTGGAAGTAACTGTACCCTGGTTGTTAAAAAGATGTAAAATAACAGAAACATAATAACTTAATGAACAGAAGGGACTGCAAATAACTCGTGCTTAAAAGAGAAGTTACAAAGATGATAAGATTGTCTAAAAAATCCTCACCCCCACATACACACACACTCCTACTGAAGTGGTAAAAAGCAAAGTGTAGCGAAAGAAAAGCTGCAGGAGGGAGATGGGTGAGTTTATTGCACTTTATGTAACTGTTGCTCTGAGGGTAACTCGTACTCCTGCTCTCTCATCTCTGTATTTTTGGCTTTGAGTAGGAAGAAGATACATTTGTCAGTCACCTCAAATAGAAAAATGGGGGTGTTAGTGATCTCTGGTAAACGGTTCCGGCCTGGGGATGGAGATCTCTCCCTTTGAAGTATCATCATCCCATGGGTGCTTTGGAACCTTGATGGTTACAGCCCTTCCAAAAAGTGGGGGAGAGAGCAGAGGGGGCTGCAGACACAGACACCAGTAACACCAGCCCTAGAGCCGACGTTCTCTCACACTGCCTTTTATAGGGATGGAATGCATTTGAGACTTCTTTTTTTTTCTACCTTCCTTCTTCAGCCTCCATCATGAGCAGGTGCAGAGGTTATCCCAAGCAAAGGGCATCGCAGCTCATTAATACAATCAGGAAAGGAACACACGTACACCCAAACCCACACACTAATTGAACTGGCTGTCCTCACCACGCGTGGAACACTCCTCAGAGCAACGCGCATTTGGGGGATTCAGCAGCCAAGTCCCTTCTTAGCTTACAGTAAAATGTCAATGAAAGCTGGTGAAATAGTGGGGGGCTCATTTACAAAATTAGGGGGAAAACAGGAAACTTTTTGTTGAAAACTAACACATGGCAGGAAATACAACCTTGCTACAATTTTTTTGTTGTTGTTGTGAGCGTATTCCAGAAAAGATCAGGGGGATCAGTGTTCTGTCAGTCAGACACTGCCAGCGTATTTCCCTCTTACCAAACTGAAGAGAGAGAAGAAAAGAATCAATACATTTTTCCATGCTGTGATGGGGCTTTTCTAATCACCTCTTCAAGAGCAGGAGAGATTAAATCAGTTCTGAGGCTCAGCTGTCACAACCATAGCGTTCAGGGAGGCGGTGACTGGTACTTTAATTACTCCTATTTATAAGCTCATCAGTTGATATTTCTCATCTTTTTTTTTTTCTGTCTCACTCACAAGTTACAATTTAAGCTCCTGAGCAGAATAAGAGGATTACTCCTGTCGATGAAGAAGTTTGCCAGTGTTTCAAAAAGGTGGCTTGTACCTTTGTTTTGATGTGTGAGTGGGGACATTCAGGAAACCCAACGCACACCAGAGATCCCTCACACGCCTCAGAAGACCCCGAATCCAAATTCAACTATAAACGGCCACAAATTGAAACCAACCCATCCAGTTTCACCACCTTCAGCTAAACAAGAAAGAGAACAACCCGATGTTGAAGAAGTTATGCTTTAATAGAGATCAGAGATGTATCAGATGCTAGAATAGGTATGTTAGAGAAGAATATAAACACCTTTTTCCTTTTTATGACAGTAATTCCTCTTAAGTCTAGTATTTACCTTAACTTCTCAGCCCAAAAAGCACCACCAAAATAAGATAAACATCCAAATACATTAAGGACAGTGAGAAGCTACAACAAAGAAAACAGTTTCTACTGCTTATCATCCATTTTGCAACATCACAAGGTTTTGAAATGAGACCAAATGCTGTTAATAAAATGAGAGCCCAGACCAGGTCAGCTTCTGAACACTCATTTTAAAGTTGGCTCATGGTTTAGCTCCAGTAATGTCACCAGTGCTGCACTCCCGAGAGCAACACGACCCTCCCTGGCCCCGGACACTGCCCGAGAGCTGAGTGGGTCACCACACGAATAAAAACCATCTCCCAGCTCCTGTTCAAACACACCTGCGGGCACCGGGAGACCCGCCTGACCCCCCCCGCGCAGCCAGTGTGACTGTGGCA
>NW_010311535.1:0-4460 GCF_000700745.2 Antrostomus carolinensis
TAACACAGAGTGCGGAAGGATGACGGGGACTCGTGACCATGTGGCTGAGACATCTGCACACAGATCTTTCTAGGGAAATGGGCTTGAATTTTATTTAGCACGGCCCACCCACAGTCCGAGCTGGTCTGTTCCTCTGCCTCTCCCCTCTCTTGCAAAATCCTACCCCCTCAGTGCCACTTGAACGTCCCATTCTGTGCGGTTTGTCCCTTTCACAGGGAGTCAGCCCAATGCATTTTAGACAGCTGATCCACACATTCAGGCTTCAGATGCGAAGCAGGTTTTGAGCATTTGCCTTTCCTTGCAAGACAGTGCAGAACCACGCAGGAATTAAAATCTCGCAGTGCCGCAGGGAATGTCTGCATTCCAGGGCTGCCGCAGTCACTTTCCTTGAGGTTTCTGGGCAGCCTTACTGAGGAGAGCTCAGCAGAAAGTAGCTCACCAGCCCGGTCAGGTGGGCCATGTCACCTTCAGCGCTGCCTATTTCAGCAACGCAGGGAAGCTGGTGTCCAGGAGAACAGCAGAAACCTGCGGGATCTCCCGGAGGAATGAGGAAATCCTCACAGATGAAAGGTGTGCACGGTTGAGCATGTCACATTTTCCTCCTTTCATATTCAGTGGAGAGAAACAAGACTTCTAGTTTCAAGCCCTCTGCCTGTTCCTCTGTGTGGACCTTATTTGTGGCTCCTTGCCATAGAAGTTCCTGTTTCCCCATTGACACAAAGGGAATCTGGAAACCTGGTTCAGATGCAGCTACCTGTGTTCTTTTTCCAATGAACCCACCAGGCTCAGCCGAGATCCGGATTCACGTCCATGCAACAGGCTCAGGAAATAGCTGAGTCCCACTGAAGATAACTTTTCTGATAGAAGTACTGAGGGAGCCATCTAGGAAATGTGCTGTCCTAGGTCTGTTGTTTCTAAATAGGGAAGATCTCGTGGGTGGATCTGATGATTGGTGACTGTCTTGGCCACAGTGATCATGAAATAGTTGTGTTTAAAATCTTTGGTGATGTGAGAAAAACTGTCAGCAGTGCTACTACCCTGGATTTTGGAAGAGCACACTTCAGGCTGCTTAAGGAACTAGTTAGTAAGGTCCCCTGGGAATCTGCTTTGGAGGGTATTCGAGTGCATAAGTTCTGGTCTCTTTTTAAGAGCACCTTTTAAGAGCATGCCCATGGATATTCCATGTGATACCACATCATGCCCAGTATGTTAGTGAGGGTCTCTTCCTCTTTTGCCCCTCTCTGGCTTTCGCTTGGTCTCTCGCTCTTCTGGGATTGCGGTTTCGGTTCGGGATTGTCGCTCCTCCGGGATCGTTATCTGGGAACGGGCAGGGCTTGGTTGGCAGGTGGCGAACGGTTGCACTGTGCATCACTCATTTCCATACTTTGTTACTGTTATCATTATCAGTATTATTTGAATATGAGTATTATTTTACGTTTTCTTTTATTTCTATTATTAAACTGTTCTTATCTCAACCTATGAGTCTCCTCACCCTTGCCCCAATCCTCTCCCCTATCCCCTGGGGGTGGGGGGGAAGTGAGTGAACAGCTCCGTTGGCTGCTGGCCAAGGGCTAGCCCAGTGGAACTATCACAACAGGCTGGCCTGAAGAAAGCCTTAGACTTGCTAGAATCATGGAACCATAGAAGAATCATAGAAACATTTAGGTTGGAAAAGACCCTTAAGATCATTGAGTACATCCATTGCCTCCAGGGATGGTGACTCCACCACTTCCCTGGGCAGCCTGTTCCAATGCTTGACAACTCTTTCAGTGAATAAATGTTTCCTAATATCCAGTCTAAACCTTCCCTGCTGCAACTTGAGGCTGGTTCCTCTTGTTACTTGGGAGAAGAGACCAACACCCATCTTGCTACAACCTTCTTTCAGGCAGTTGTAGAGAGTGATAAGGTCACCCATCAACCTATGTTTCTCCAGACTAAACAGCCTCAGCTCCCTCAGACAGTCCTCGTAAGACTTGTGCTCTAGAGCCTTCACCAGCTTCACTGCTCTACTTTGGACATGGTCTAGCACCGCAATGCCTTTCTTGTATTGAGGGACCCAAAAACAAACAATATTTGAGATGCAGCCTCACCGTTGCTGAGTCCCCAGGGATGATCACTTCCCTACTCCTGCTGGCCACACTATTTTCGACACAAGCCAGGATGCTATTAGCCTTTTTGGCCACCTAGGACCACTCCTGGCTCATATTCAGCCAGCTGTCCACCAACATCCCCAGTTCCTTTTTTGCCAGGCAGCTTTCCAGCCACTCCTCCCCAGGCCTCCAGCCTTGCATGGGGTTGTTGTGAACCAAGTGCACGACCCAGCACTGAGTCTAGTTGAACCTCATGCACTTGGCCTTGGCTCATCAGTCCAGCCTGTCCAGGTTCCTCTGTTAGAGCCTTCCTACCCTCAAGCAGATCAACACTACTGCCTAACCTGGAATCTGGCTGAGGGTGCACTCAATCCCCTTGTCCAGACCATTGATAAAGGTATTAAACAGGACTGGCCCCAGTACTGAGCCCTGGGGAACGCCACTTGTGACCAGCTGCCAACTGGATTTAAATCCATTCACCACAACTCGTTGGGTCTGGCCACCCAGCCAGTTTTTAACCCAGAAAAGAGTATGCCTGTCCAAGCCATGAGCAGACAGTTTCTCCAGGAAATGCTGTCGGAAACAGTGTCAAAGGCTTTTTTAATTACTTGTGACCAAGTCCTGAGTTAAGAATGAACCTGTACAACTAAATACGTTTTACCTAAGGAGTTTGTCCTTGCCTCCTGCAGCCCATTGCTGAACTCTGACGGAGAAGGGTGGAACACCTGAGGAGAGCTGGGGGAGAGGGTGGCCTTGGGGGCACTCCTGGGGCCAGGAGTTAAGACTCTGAGGGTTCAAAGACTTTGAGACAGCATGCCACTGCAGAACTGCATGGACCTCATGCGGTCAGCAGAAACAGGACATTGTGTCCTGCCCCAGAGATAGGGCAGGATGGACAAAGGGCCTCCAGCAGTGATCGGCCCTGCACGGCTGCAGGAAGGGGATGCCTCGTACGCAGGAGGAACCGTTGCTGAGAAATGGCTCAGGGGCTGGGAGCTCCCCACTGAAAGGAATGGGGAAGCTTGATGTCTTTAGAGCAAAAGTAAATCCCGCTTCCTTGTCTCACCCTTCCACAGAAATGCCTCAAATGCAAAGACACAGCCCACACCTCATTGTACTGACTGGAAGTAGCACTTCCACTGCTTTCAGCTTTGCTCCTGAGCACGGCCCATGCCATGCCCAGCGGAGCTGTGTCCCTGGAGTTTCGCAGTGCAGACCCCGGCACTCCCAGTTGACTCTTGGCCTAACACATCCTCGTTTGCTTCTTGGCAGCACTTGTTCACATTGTCAAGTCCATCAAGTCTAGCTGCACTATTTTGTGAACACTCCAAAAATTTCCAGGGGGAAATAAAATTTCCCAAAGACAGATGTAGGCGACGCTGCAATCACTGGCAGTAGTGACTGTGTTCAGTTTTCTGCTCTGTTCCATAAAAGCAACCCTAACTGTTCAACGAATTCTATTTTAATGCTCAGATGTTCTGCACCTGTTCTTTCTCTTTATTTGACAAAGGTGGTAATGAGATTAAGGTTTTTATTTAGCTTTTGTATTTTTGCCGCTGCAGACTCTGCCTTTGAAGTCCAGAACTAGCAATAAAAGAGCCTTTGACAGCTCAAGAACCTCAGCATCAGAAACGTCCAGACAGGCCACGAGTTTTTTGTGATCAGACAGGTACGTTGGAACGGCCACTGGGACACCCTCATAAATGGTTCAGGTAAAGAGCAAATGATGCAAAGACAGGCTGCCAGCCAGGATTACATCCCAGGTCACACAAACTTGAGATATTCAGTGTTAGTGCACAAGGAGGAGTAACGGAGGCCACATTTTGGCCAAGTGTCTATTACATATCACATACCTTTGAGGACATGTTTCTACAAATTCTCATTGTTTCTCTTATTTGTGCACTATTGCTTGTTTGAAAACAACAAAATCTCAAGTTTTTTGTGCATTTCTCTGTGACCTCCTCCGCAGAAGCAGCCATCCCAGGCAGTGTTGAATCCACTTCTGTTGGTATAAATTCAGGGGGCTTTTGCCATGGTTTCTAGCATGGGATTCAGGCTGTGGAACACAACTGGGGCATTTCAGAGGTGAAGACAGTAATTTATTCTGCTGAGTGCTAAAACCAATTATTTCTGAAAAGCACTAGCAAACTTGGTGTTTTTATGAGCAAGTAACTTGGCAAGTCCAGAGGGAGTAGTTGACTTCCCCCATTCAGCTGCTCAGCTGTGTTTTCTGTTGTCCGTTTGAGGTATTAATTTCAAGTGCAGAAAGGAGAAATAATTCCAGTGCTCCTCTACAGGGAGGAGTGCCCTGTATTTGCATAAGCCATTTGAGACCTTATTTCTTCTAAACCTAAGCCCAGCTCACCCCAA
>NW_010311536.1:0-20927 GCF_000700745.2 Antrostomus carolinensis
AGGTTCCTTTCTGCCCAACTCTCCAGCGTGTTCAGGTCTCTTTGAATGGAAGCACAGCCTTCTGGTGTGTCAGCCACTCCTCCCAACTTTGTATCAACAGCAAACTTGCTGAGGGTGGATGCTACCCCTACATCCAGGTCATTGATGAAGACGTTAAGCAAGACTGGACCCAGTACTGACCCCTGGAGAACACCGCTAGTTACAGAGCCTCCAACTAGATTCTGCGCCATTCATCATTATGATGATCTATAATCAAAGTATTACATTACAATTATTTATCCTTAATATGTGTATTTAACTTCAACTTTACAAGGTGTTAGAAGATTCAATCAAAACCTCCATTACCATAATTTGTAAAAAAATAGCATGTCCATGAGTTTCTGTAAGCTTAAACTTTCATAATTACTAAGATTTTGAGTAATCTCATTTTGAGACTTTAAATGATCTGTTTAGTATAATTCAAAAAATTTCAACCGACTGGACACATTCTAAAAGTATATTTTGTACATCTTAGCATATTATAATACTATAATGAAAAAAAAATCTTATTGCTTTATAACATGATACTCTTTGCCATCAACTATTTCAATATAATAGGAAGGAAAAAAAACCACCTGGAAATTGCTGCTGCTGTCAATTAAAACTCCATGAAAATAAGAAAATTCAAGTTTTAATTACTTAGTTTAATTGAAGTATTCCTTGAGTTCAAACATAAAACCGAACTGAATCTGAGCTGATTTCTTCTTCACAGGTCCATAAGTCTAACTCTTCAGGACCAGGACACTCATGGTTCTATCTTAAACCCCTCCTCACTCACTTACCCAGAATAGAGCCTTAGTACAATTTTCCAAATCTGTAGTGCAGAAGAAGTACAGAACAGAAATATGTGAACCTGTTTTCAGACACACTGGGAGTGACATGGCTTGCTATTTGGGGAAATTTCATTTTTTAGGAGATTGAAAAATATTGTAAATGTTGAATAATATTTTTTTCACAACAATCGACTATTTAAACTGCCAGGAGTCAGTCAACATCTTTAGTAGCTATAAAATTTATCTGTAACCAAAGCAAGAAAGAGTAGTGCTACTGGTTGCAGAAAAGTAAGCCTGTAATTTGATGCACTGATCAAGTTACAAGTAATCAGAGTTAATTCTTTTTTGCTAAAATTAAAGCTGAAGATGTTTAGTCAGATACTTCCATTTAATTGAAATATCAGCATATAAACACACAGTATTTAAATCAAACAAACAAGATTGTGCCTAAGAAACTGCTAAATATCCCAAGTAATCTAAATCCTAGTCTCAGATGACAGTCAGTGAGCATTTTATCTTGGACTTTCACCGATCATAGTAAGCAGCAATTATCCATGCCTTGAATAGATTAAAAATCACTTTACATTATAATGTTAACAAAATCACAGTATTTGACAGCCATGTGGCAAAGACATATAAATAAAAATTTAAAAGGATTTACTAAATTCGTTTAGGCTCATATTTACCAAGAAGTCATCTTTTGAGGCCATTTTTTCCCAATGTTTCATTGGTTGGGGTGACAGTTTTGACCTCTGCTGTCTTTGTGTTTGCTGGGTTTTTTTTTCTGTAAGGACCAGTAAGAATGCTGGGATGTAAACTGTTTTGATTCATGATGGTGTCAAAGTGACTTCAGCTCCTTGAAACTGAATAAAACTGAAATTACGTTACTAGGAGGGGATGACGACTGAGCCTGCTAATGGCTGCAGCAGAGTCAAGCTCTCTTTCCAGTTCTCTTAACTCAGCATTTTTATGCTGTGTACAGGAAACTGTCAGCAGTAACCTTTGGACCAGAGTAGGAGGGGTACAGCAGAGGATGGATGGCGTTCTTTTATTCTTGCAAAGGAATTTGCCAGTTGGCCTTTGCCAAATGAGTTATTTCTCAGTCATTAACAGCTGGTGGCTCTTCACAGAATTGTCTAGATTGGAAAAAACCTTTACGATCATCAAGTCCAATCATTAACCTCACACTGACAAGTCCCCGACTAAACTATGTCCCTAAACACTATGTCTACACAGCTTTTAAACACTTCTAGGGATGGGGACTGAACCACTGCCCTGGGCAACCTGTTCCAATGCCTGATAACCCCTTTGGTAAAGAAATACTTCCTAATATCCAATCTAAACTTCTGTATCTGGTTTCCAAGACAAAAGCAAGTTCCAGAAGAGTAGTAACTGACAGTATCTAGGAGTATCACTGTTATCTAGAATTTTTTTTCCCCTGTGCATTAAATCTCTGTCATGGAATGATTTCCTCCCATCTATTTTCTGGTGATAGGACTAAAATTTTTCTTAGCAATAATACAGAGGCAAAATGTTACCAAACCAATTAAAATCTGCTCTTCTCCCTGAAAGACATTTTTATATGCATAGGTTTCCTTTAAAAGTCAGGGAAAACATAGCTCTTTTGAATCTAGATCTTCCTTATGTGGCTTGAAAGCCTCCTTACTTGTGTCTCAGAAGCTGGGGGGGTGCAGGAGCGAGAGAAGACAGAGATAAAACTACTCGGGAAGTCTAGATGAAAACAGAAAATGCTATGTGCTTCTGTTCTTTTCAGTTCCTTTCTTGAAACCACATGGAAGCTGGTTTTAGATGTAACATAAGCTGAAGGGGGAGAAAGCCTCTGGTGATGAACTTTTCTTCATTTGCTCTTGCAGATAGTGGCTAATAGAGGAGTCTGAAAGCTGATATTTTCATCTCACTTACTAGATGTGCATGGGCAGTGCTCACTCCTGATTGTAGATTTGCACATGTGAAGCATGCTCAGAGTACAGCTATACAAGTGTATTGGGTGCAGGTGCCCAGGTGTTTGCCATGGGGGGGCTGCAGGGGCCTCTGTGAGGAGAGGCCGGGGCTGTCCTGTGCCGGACACAGCTGGTTCCAACTGGCTCCTACCAACCCCCCGCAGGGCATGGCTGAGCCCCACAGCCAACATGGCTCTGGGAAAGTGCATTTAAGAAAGGGTTAAAAAACGCCACACAGGCAAAGAAAGAGGGAAAGAAAAAAGGCGTGAGAAACCACAGTGTGGACACTAAGGTCAGAGAAGGAAGAGGAGGAGGAGTAGGTGCTCCAGGTACCTGAGCAGATATCCACACTGCAGCCCATAATGACCCCACACCACAGCAGAAGAACGTGTGAGAAAGAAGGAGCAGTAGAGAGGAGCTGTTATGGACTGACCCAAACCCCAGTTCCCCATCCCCCTGTGCTGTTGGGAGTGAAGGGATGAAGTTGAGCCTGGGAAAAAATATAGGGTTATGTGAGAAGTGTTATTTTAATTTTTTGTCTTGTTTCTCACCATCCAAATCTATCTTAATTGTTAATAAAATAAACTAATTTTCCCCACGTTAAGTCTGTTTTGCCCATGTGGTAAGTGGTATGTGATTTCCCCATTTCATCCTATGAGCTTTCTTATCTTATTTTCTCCCCTTGTCCTGTTGAAGAGGTGAAATGAGGGAGCAGCTGGGTGGGCTTCAACAAAGCCTCTCAGTGGGTCACAGACAGAGGAATGCCCAGCTTCAGTGTCCTGGGTACCTCACTTCAGTGGATCTGCTCAGTAAAGCTGTCTAGTAACACCTAGTTTCTGTGAACCCAGGCAAGATATTTTTCATATAATATCTTTCATCATTATACTGATGTACTGATTTTAAAGTTGCTTCTTCTCTCAGGATGCAACAGACAAACACCTATAAATTGGCATGCTGTAGCTGAAAACAGAGCTAACCATATGGTACTGCATCCATTCCCAGTGTACATATAAAAATTAAAATTAAAAGGGTGCGGAACAACTTAAGGTATCATCTGAGCATTGCTCCTTGCAGATGCCTTGCTAACACTGCTACAAATCTTACTGTAACGCTCCCCAAAACACCTTTTGAAATAAAAGAGTTAAGATTGCTGATGAATGGAAACCAGCAGTTTTATAAGATGCTACATAACAGTTGATTTTGATAAAATATAAGCAAATTGCTGTTTTCCTACAAAACTACCATAGAAGATGTCTATATATGGTTTAGATCATGTCTAAAGCCATAAGATAATAATAAAAAAAAAAACATTTATGCCAAAAATTTACACACATTAGGCTATTTAATTAATAAAAACATCTACCCAAACAAAACAGCCCGAATCACATATGCTGGAATTTAAAAAGCCAGGCATTTTCAAAGTAATTACTCTAAAACTTGTGACTAGCTCTATAAAGAATTAACGAAGGTATGTATACCTTTAGACAGAATAAATGTGGTTCTTCCATGAAGGAGTAGCAGAATAGCTGATGGTGCAATAACAAAATGCATTGGTTTTGCTCTTGATTAAAATTAAATAGTTTTCTTTGCAATTATATACAGTGAAATATGTTTTTATTTATTATATAGAGCAATTTTGTTTTAAAAAACCCCACAGACTTAATTTCTGCTGTTTCAAATAAAGAAAACACAGCATGTTTAATACCTGACATAATTTCCTTTTGTATTTTCCTGTTTATGTTTTTCCTGTGAACCTTAAAGAGTTGTATAAAAAAGGAGTATTAGTACTGCCATTTTGCAGAAGCTCAGGGTCATGCAACCACAGCAACTGGTTCTGCATACAAAGTGTCCTGTCATTGTTCTATCATTAACTTGCACTGGTTCCAGCCATCAAATAACAGCACTGTGACATCAAAATATGACAGACTGTTCTGTCTAAATGACTCCATATCCATCAGTAATGTCCATCCAGGCATATTAGAATGCATGTGTACTTGAAGAGTATATCTACAAAAATTACTTCTTATCAAGGAATAGTGTTTTCAAAGTATATAGGAATTGTGGTTGCTTAAAGACTAATCTATAAAAATAATAGATAGATAGATAGATAGATACAGTCAAGATTTGTGGTATCTTGCATGAAAGGCAGCAAATCTAGCAGTTAAGTGCCTCTTATTATCCCACTAAACAATATTTTAAAGAAAGGAATTAACTACAATAGCATATTACTACTGTATATAATATAATTTTCTTCACTCAACTTCTGTTGTGCAAACAATTTATAATAATGAGAAATAGAAAACAGAAAGTTTATGTGAGAATAAAGGTAAATTGAGGCCTATAATGAAGACTGGAGATGTAAATTTCACAGAGCAGCAGCATGCAAATTAGATTTTTTCATTTGTGGGGAACTGCCCACAAAACTGTATCTTGAAAATCATCAGAATATCTGAGTTCTCAATTTTTAATATATTGCAGTTTCTCCTTGAGTTTCAGTTCTATTGTAAGCTTTGCAATGTATTTCTATGAAGCAAAATTATACGCTATACACCCTTTATATTTAAAAACTTGCTTACATTTGTTATTAATAATATTACGTTATGTCACTCAGGCTTAAAGCTTTTTAAAATATTTTAGCATATATGTGTCATGGACAATGTATTCTATGTTTTATATATGGTTTTAGCATATCAAACTGCTTCTAGATGAGTACTCCTAGAAATATATTTTAAGTCTGAGATTAAGAGCCATAAAAGCCAAATCAAATGTATTGTGCTTTTTTTACTAAATGAGTTTTATAGTTAATGATAACTGTATAATTAATGCTATGTAATTAAATTGCTGAACCAGTGCAATATATACTGACTGAAAATTTTATGCTTCTGAGACCATCCTCCACAACTATCCCTTTTACAAAAGGCAGAAATACAAAGTTGTGCAATTCAGAGTAATTAAAAGAAACCAGAAAACATTTCAGAATAATGTAGCCCAATAACTGAAAAGTTACCATGCATTCAATCAGTTTCAGCTGTAGATTTGACAGCCTTAATGCCAGTTATTAAAACTATGGTTCACAGAGGTAATTGCAGGTTTGAAATTCAATGGAATAAAATAAATTCTTTAACTAACTTTCTTTCTCATATATTACAAAATGCATTAAGTTGTTCCTTTAGCAATTTTTTTCCAATTTGCATAAGAACAATCAGTCATAATATAAAAGTGTACTTGTGAAAAAGTCTAAGGAGCTGGGTTTTATTCAGTAACAAATAGCTACATAAACAGTTTCCAATCATCAGGAAACTAGAGGATCTAGTAATGAACAAATCATTTTGCAATTATTCATCAAGTTTTGGATGACTCTTCTTGGTTACAGTACTTCTCTAAACTGAAGCTGGATCTGCTTTTGCAATTGTTACCAGTGCCCCAGGAAGATCTTGTGCCAAGAGAAGTACTTGTAAAGCAGAACTACCTTCCATTCCTATCCTCCCAACAAGATGCTGGGTGAAAAGGTGAGTGTAGATTTCCAGTCTTAGAGAAGCACAGAATGTTGTGAGTTGGAAGGGACCCACAACGAACATTAAGTCCAACTCTTGTCCTAGCATCAGACCCAAGATTCAGACCATATGTTTGAGGGCGTTGTCCAAATGCTTCTTGAATATTGTAAGGCTTGGTGCTGTGACTACCTCCCTGGGGAGCCTGTTCCGGTGCTCCACCACCCTCTGGATGAAGAACCTTTTCCTAATGTCCAGTCTAAACCTTCCCTGGCACATCTTCCTGCCATTCCCTCCTGGTCTTCACTCTTGCTGAAGGCTTTGTGCATTTGGGTGACATGTACATGTTGGTAGAGATTATATTCTGTATCTGAACAGGATTCTTTTGTATCTAACAGGATTTCAGTCATTATTAATTATAAATTCAAAAATCTGATAAAACTGAAAAGAAATTTGAGGAATTTGAGTATAAAAAATCATATGTATAAGACAAAATTTCATTGAGAATTATTTGTAAGTCTAAAACAGAATAAACACTGTATATCCTTGTTAAGAGTCTTCAGAGTTAAGAATTTGGTTGTTTACACCTATTTATAAAGTGTGAATCTAAAAATTAGGACTCATGACCACTTGACAATGACTTTGGGTATAAGTCAATTATAATGGCAAGAACCTGTTTCACAACCTTTGTTACTAAACTGTGTTATTTTCCCCTAGGGAGGAAATAAACAGTAGTTTTAAACGTGAAAGTTTGTTTTCTTAATGCATTTACACTAAAAGTGAAATCTAGAATGGGAACTAACTTTTTTATTAAAGACTACTTAAGAATTCTTTTCAGTTCATGGAGAGATTTCAGAGGGAAATACTGAAGTCTAGTCTTTCAACTGAATTGCAACATTTTTCACTGTTATCTACATAGGAATAGTCTTTACTGTCTAGTCTAAACTATTAGCTTAATCTACTGCTTAAATTACGAGAAAAAGTACCCTCAGTGACAATCCATCCAAGCTATTTTAAGAGGGCACGATTCTTCAAAAATATACCCTGTTTTCTTCATTGCAAGCGGCTGCATCATAGCTTAATTGAACACCAGGCTTTTAGGAGGCAACAATTTGATGAGGTATTTCTTGTCCCAAACAACTTCTTAAATTAGGAAACCAGCATTTGTATTACTTATTTTTAATCACCTGTAAGCAAAGTATGTAAGCGAGATGGTCTATTAGGTCCTCTTTTTAGTCAACAGAGAAAGACTGATACCTTCAGAAAGCCAGCAGGTGAGACTGATTCTAGGCTCCACTGTCTCTAGAGCAGAGACAACAACATTAAATTTAATATTAAACAGAAAAATCTGCAGATACAGTTAGAATAGCATTTAATGAATTTTAAATTTTATCCCCTTTCTTGCAAAAGTTGATATATTTCTTTTTGGAGGAAAAGAAGTCCTCACAGAAGTCCAAAGAGAAGGAACAAAATTAAAAATCGGGGATTATTACGAACTGTAGTTAACAATGACAACTCTTGTGATCTCTAAAGGCAAGAATAAAGATGTTCTTGTTCGGTGGCAGTTAATGAATTGCTTACTGGTTTTAGTAAGCCAGTATGGGTATAATCCAAAGAATAAAAGGTAGCCTCAGAGTTGTTGGTTTATTTCATGCTTTTAAGGAAGCAATTATTTAGAGCTTGTCTTAAAGTACTTTTCAAAAAAAGAAAACAAAGTAAAAGACCCTAAGCAATTTTGAAGACTTCTATAACTAAATCTGAAGTTTTGCATTTTTCTGTGCTTGTCAATTCTGTCATATTATTATCTTTCATATTACTATCTTACATTAAAAATTGTACTATTTGCAGACTGAAATACTAAAGTTGCCTTGGAGAAGATAAAATAATGTTGAAAATTTGGAAAAGATTGGAGATTAATCATATGTTATGTATTGAGGAAGGTTTTTTCCACTGCATAGACGCAAATCTGAAACTGGAATCAAACAGTACAAATCATAGCCAAAAATTTGTAATACTGGTGCATTCAAGTAATTGATTTAGAAATCCATAAAGATTCAAATAGTTGATACAGTATCTTCTAAAAATGCAGTGTAATGAATTGCTCTATGTTCCCTTAAGAGCTCAAACTTTCCAGAAAAAAGTTTGTTTTAAGATGTTGAATTTTTTCCCAGATAGGAACTAACTTCTTTCCAATATTAAATCACAGTATTTTTTTCCCTTAGCTATTAGTTATTTTAACTATATTGTACTTGTACTTTGATCATCTGTTATATCTTAGAAGAACTTAAGTTGATGGAAATATTTATCCAGAATTCATTCTGCCAGTTCCCCTCCAAACATTATAATCTTCAGCTGAAAAATAAATTATTAAACATATTACATGATAAAAAAAATAGCTTCTATGTAATGCAAAGCAACAGTCTTTTTTCAGTGGTACATACCGAATTGTCATTAAAGTTTCCCCATTAATGCGTAAAAGTGCAATTTTAGCCCAATGACTTTCCATTATCTGAATAGTTTTAGTTAAAAAAGATAAATGACCTATTATACTACAAGTGAATAATTTGCTTCTTTTGTTAGCAAAATATATTTCTTATTCTATTTTTCATAAGCAATAGTAACTCCTCCCTTCTATTTTAAGCCATAGGATATATTTGTTTAAGCAAGAAAAATGAAATTACCTTCTTTCCAAATTTAGTATTACATATCTTTATATCAAAATACAATTTAGAACAAGGTTAAGAGAAATAAATACAGCCTCTCATTGCTTTCCTCATTTTGTCTATTGCTGTTCTACTGATTTCAACTGACAGGAGCATTGAGCTGGGTGGGAAGCAAAGTAAAGGCAGAAGGAACTGTGAATATATTATCATTGTCTTTATTTAGCTGCACCATCAAACCATATAGAAAAAAAGTCAGTAATTTGGTAATTTTGATAGGCTGAGACCTCACTTGTAGTACAATATTCATTGACCCTGAAATATATAATGTGAAGTAAACTTGAGATGAACAAGCTTGTGTGGGCAATAAAATATCAAATTCACATAAGGAGGCTTTGCATTTAAATTACACAAAAATCCAAGATATTTTGAACATACATTAGGGCAGGATATGGTCCTTTGAATGTTATTCTCAATGCTCGTACCAGCAGCAACCGTCATCTGAAAAAGGGGGCAACAGAGATTCTGCTGAATGGAACAGAATTTTGTACAGTGCTACAGCACATTTAAATTATACCATGCTAATAAGATGAATGTTATTATCATTCAAGAGAACAAAAATGTGGCTCAACTGAAATTCACATAAAAAATTGAAAGTATTGTTACATCTCCTGGCTCTTGAGGGTCTGAGAACAACCAAACAGTAAGTCACTTAAATGTTCTGTACTGTCTTCACAGAAGTGAAATCTGAAGCACTGTCAAACAGTCAGGTAACTATGGAGAAACGATCATAGCTCCATGGCTAACTTTAATCTGAGGTCTCTACATAAAGCAAGAGGTTTACCTGTTTGTGAGGTTTGAAGAAAGTAGGATCTTCTCTCTCAGATTAAAAAATTTTATGGAAAGATATCAGAAGAAGCAAATCTATTAAATTATTAGGTAGAATTTACCTATTAAATTGATAAGACTTTCATGCTGTCTCAGATTTCTCTGTTGCACCAAACTATCATAAGAGTGGTAAAAACTATGTGCAGTTAAAAATCTGGAAGTCCTTTCAGCTATCCAAAGAATATATTTTAGCACTGAATGCTACTTTTCTTCCTTTTAAATGACTTTTTAATTTATTTTTTCAGAACCCCACATATAACGTACATTCAGAAAGACTCTAAGTAGTAGACAATCTGACCAGATGACATTTCTTCAGATCTCACTATCTACTTCAGAGGAAATTAACAGCAGAAATTTTCAAAAAGTTCTAGAAGTACTTTTAAAACCTCTGGTTCAATGTATCCTGACTATCATAAAAAAAAAAAAAAAAAAATCTAGACTAAACCTCTATAAACAATTTCTTTCCATTGTGGAGAGCATATGTAACAATACGTACAATGTTCATGCCAATTCTAGTTGAGCTTCATAATCTTTCGAAGTAAACATTGACCTAATATTTATTTCTGTGACCATTTACCAACTCAATTCAGTAAACTTGGTATTCAGAACTGACAAGACAATATTTTTGAATTCAAGTATTTTTAATAGCCAATATAACATTTGGAAACTACAACATATTGCAAAGTGTGTTCTATAATGATTTTGCTATTATAATTAATGAGGAAGCCTGACTGTAATTATTACTTACTTTTGCAGTAAACAAAAATGTGCACATTATCAATATATTTAATAACAGCCACAGGTATGCATCCATGCTCATCTATCTATAAACCACATATTGCCAATGAACTTCACACTGTGATTTGAAACAGTTTTAAAATATTTGAAATAGTTTTAAACATTCAATGTTTTAAAGGAAAATTATGCTATCAGTGGTAAGAAAAGTATGAAATCTTGAATTTTAAGCAAAACTCTCCATGTATACTGGCAAGTTCTTAACTTGCTTCTGTCAGATTTCCTTTCTTTGGATTTACATGCTTAAATATTTGAAAACATTTTTAAAATGCTTCTTACTTTTTTAAAAAAATTTTTTTAAGGAGATTTCACTTCACACAAAGCAGCTACTTTTTAAAAGAACATTATCATGCAAAGCAACTTCACAGTCAATTCATGTACAGTATTTAGATGGAACTTTAACACCACAGTTGCTCCAGAATTTTGAAGGAAAACAAGCCCACATTATGTCAGCATGACACTGTTTTAAATAAACAATGTCTCAGCACAAGAAAAAATACACATTATAAACTTTATCTGTTCATTATTTTAGTTTACACATCTTTACTTAATAATGGTTTAATGATTATTAAATTTAATCTCAGTATTTATACACATACAACTACTAAAAAAGGGTTGACACAAACGCACCTGGATTAATGTGTAGTTTATAAATTTTTGCACATTTTAAAATTTACGTACATCTCATTTATGATGTTTTCTGATAGTTTTGCACTTTTGTGTGAAAAGGTAGATCTACTGTATACTTTTGACTGCTGCATCTGAGCTCTGTTAACTAATTCATCTTTGCTGTCCATCACTGTTAACAACAATAATCTGTGTAACTTTAGCCTAATTTTTCAAATTATCTTGTAAAGATTTCCCCCTCTTTTCTCTAGTAAAACTGTGATTAAAGGTTTATTGACAAAAGGTATAAAATGAACAGTGTTCAATTCTAGCAGCTGATAGGTTTAAGGTCCAATATTTTGACTCTTCAGGCCTCCTACGGGAAACTTTACATAAATGGAAATAAGTGACCCCTGATATTTCAATGCTATAAGGCTATCTCCTTATAGCTATGGTAATTTCCTATCCAACTAGACTCATAGTACCTATAAAGTCAAGTGTAAGAGAAGATAAATTAATTCAATATTTAATAAAAAGTATAAAATTTGTGCATTAATTCTAAAATTGTTTCTCTTCAAACTATGCATGTTAAGGCAAATACATTGTATTGTCATGAAGATTTTACTAGCAATCATTTGAGATACAAAATCCATGAATGAGTTATGCAGTGTAAGTAATGCAGCAATTCCCATTGCATGCATATTGATTAAATATTTATTCCTTTCAGGAATGCATCTAATATAATAGCACCCAGTTATTACTTTTACCCTAGTAACTATAACCGATTAGAAATATTCATGAAATTTTCTATTACAGTTTGGTCTTCCTCCTTCAGAAAATGCATAAGCATAAAAATTTATGAGATGAGAAAATACGGTTAATGGGGAGAGAAAATTCTGAAAATGAAGCCTTAGAACATGCATATTTTCTTACTTGGGATGAGCACTTCAGCTACTATTTGTTTTGAACCACATTCACAGGGACAGATTCTCAAGCTGTATCCTAGATGATGGACCCAGAAATGTTTCCGGGCTCCCTCTCAGCTCTCTTTTGGGTTTTGACATAGAAAAGCCTTGTGTGAGGCTGTGGTACATCTGAAAACATTTTCAGAAAATGCGTCACCTATGGAAAAGACCTCTAGGTACATACACAGCCAAGCTGGTCCTGGAGTTTCCAAGACTGCATCAGACAATAATCATGAATAAGTGCCCACATATGCACCAAACGGGCCTGCATTTCATAACTAGATGGAAACAGTGACAAAGGATATATGAGACTACAGCTTGAAGGCCCTGTGGAAGCACTAAAATTAAGCAAAGTGTTAGCTAATTCTGTAAATTAACCTATGAGAAACAGGTGAAAATTAATGGAGTCTAACATCAATATCCCTAAGCTTACACCAAGTAGCAACTGCATTTTTGTAACTGGCTAGTTCCACTGTGTTTTCAAGTGATCTTGCTGTTCAGGTCACATGAAACAAGACATATTTTCCTAAATACCAATGTCGTTACAACCCAAACCTTTTTTGCAAGCTCCCAATCAAAGCTCTGGTAAAGCAGGAACTCCTGCTCTCAGTTATGATGTGAGCAGTACAGCACTAGTTTCAAGGCCATGTCCAAAATAAGGACATGGAATAAAAAAGAAAGTTGGGTTTTATAATCACTGGTATCCAAAGCTGCTGATAAATTCAAAGATATTCACCAAATAAATTTAATTTGCTGATAGATTGAAAAACCAGTGCAGAATCTTCCCCAAGTCTTTGACTTCTATAATACACGTATCTGACAGGTGGAACCTACTTACTAGAAAATTAATAATAATCCTGCTCTCAGAAATAAAAAATTCTCTCTCAGAGCAGTATTTGGTGTTTTTTGACAAGAATTTTGTGGTGACCAGTCTTACATCACTCACCACAGTTCAAAATGCTATTTAGTCTATCAAAAATTTTATTTACTCACATTAATTAGTGAAATCAGGCAATGCCAGTAAAGAACAGTTTTTTTAACAAAAAAAACCCCAAAAGGAATAGACCCGTTACCTACTTTCTAAAGCCATTCCTGTAGAAAGTATTCTATTTGTTACTTTAGTAGCTGGAGAAAAAAAAAACAAACAAACAAACAAGAAAACCCCCCCCAAAACCAAGAAAAAACTGAAAAGAACACTTCAACAATACATAGGTACAATATTTCAGGAAGTTTATATTTCATAGTGAAATTCACTGCCTATTCTCTGCACTAGGAAAGTGGCTTCAGCTAAGCCTATGCTGAAGTGGAGCCTGTTCCATGTAATATCCCACACATCTCACAATTACTTCAACAGCCAGTAACAAGTTGAAAGTAATTTAATCTACATGGTACCAGTACATACATGTACTCAAATATACACTAATACGAATCCATTGGTGAGTTTTTTTGTTTTTTAAAAAATGTGGGCTGGACCAGAAGTAATGCTACAAAACAAATATTCCCTGTTAAAGTTGAAGACTATAAGGTCATCAGGGCATACCATGGTACATTACACCACATATACAGCAGATATATGTGGTATCTTTGATAGTGTGATCTATTCTACTAACTTTGAGAAGTTGCCATGTGAATTCACAGTAACAAAATATATTCTCAGATGCCATTCATATTGCCTGTTCTAAAGAGAAAGAGAAGTGTGATACCCAGATGTTGGCAAAGGGTACTTTAACAATCTCAAAGGTATATTTAAAAATCACTGACTGCATACTGAATACCTATCTGTAACAATTATCCCACCAATGTGTTCTTGTTTATGGAAGACTATTTCAAAACTTGACCGGACAGGACCCTGAGACACCTGATCTAGTTATAAAGTTAGCCATGCATGGACTAGATGACCTTCAGAGATCACTTCCAACCTGTTATGCTATGATTCTATTATTTTTCAATACTAAATGTTATTTGGTGTTACAGCACATAGGCTTCTCATTATCTAGGCTTGGTATCTATAAATTGAGAAAGACAGAGAGCTCCTACAATAGAAGGTAACAAAGAATGAAGGATGTGAAGATTTACCACCTTACTCAGTCTATACCTAGACAATCTGGTCAGAATTTTAATCCTGACAATAGTGGTAGTGACAGCTCTGCACTTGCCTGAAGTTTCAAGTGATGGAACAGCTTGAAACTCTTAGGGCTTGCTCTGGATAAATTAAGTCTGTGACAACCAACAAGTGATTTCAGGTCTCACCTCCAACATTGTTACAAACAAATGACTTGCCATTCCTTTTCTGCAGTCACCTCAGAGACCCACTGTCAGTCTTTAAGTCTTAAAACTGTAAAGGCTAGCTTAGAAAGCAATGCAGCAATGAAGACAAGTCTTGCAGGCCCAGTGAAGACCAAACTTGCCAGTCATACACAGCATGCTTTTGGGTAAAAGGGTTGACTGCAGCCTCTGGGACACATTAGAGCCCAGTAGCTTGAGGCTCACTAGGAAAGCTGGCTGCCACTAGCTGGCTCAGACTCAGACCACTTGCAAGGTAAACTTTTGGGTGGAAAATGAGTTACGAGGCAGATCGTGCCACACACATCTGTTGAGGAGGATGCTTCTTCAGTGTAGCAAATATATAAGTAAGGAGGACAAAAAATGTAAAGGATACATTTGAATCTCTCCTGACTACTCAAATGAAGAATTAACTGACTAAAGAAGTTGGTATTTATTTTGGAAATGAGCCCAGCAGGTTGATGAATTGAAATTCTGCTCTTCTGGAAATTACATATTAGTATTGATATATCAAACTGAAAAAAAGTAATATAACTATAATTAATACTTAAATCTCAGTAAAACACACTTTTGGGTATACAACAAAACCATAATCTGTCCCTAACACTGGAACTCAGCCTGTATGAGACTTACATAGTACAAGTTCTTAGTAAAATCTGTGAAATCCCACCACTGTTTCTTCCACGGAAATGCTTAGTTATCCCTGAAAAATTAGTTTGATCTCTTAATATATCACCTAAATTAAACAAACAAACAAAAAAAGGTCACTGTTATTTCTTTTAACATTTGTACTGGAAAAAAAAGTTAGATTTTTATTCAAAAAATCCAACAAACCCATCAACAATAACATTTTCACAAAATCTAATGCTTTATATTGTCCCATCTTACTATCAGCTGTCCTTAGTGTATAAAAATTGTCTTGGGAGGGACCTCTTATCTGAAGCTGTCAGTTGATTCTGTGCAGAAAGTGATCTTTTATTGTTGAACCAAAATATACATAAATTATTTTTCTTCCTCCATCTAAAAAACCCTTTTAATATATGATTTTTGTTCTTTAATTATACTCTCTCATTCAGTTAACTATTCAGTTACATGTAATGACATTGTAAATGTGAAGTAAATGAATGGTCCTACATTATCAACTTAGTACTTTCAACTCAACAGAATTGAAAGTGTCCATACTCTGAAGTTAAGTAAATCAAAAGGAGTATCTCTTATTTGCATGACCAGAATTGGTGTGCCTGTGCCTGTGTGTGTACATATAAACAAACGATAATTTTGCATATATAAGATGCAATACATACAAAGAAGTATACAGTGATATTTAGCCTGGAGAAGAGAAGGCTCTGGGGAGACCTTATTGCGGTCTTTCAAGACTTAAACAGTCTTACAAGAAAGATGGGGACAGACTTTTTAGCAGGGCCTGTAGTTATAAGACAAGCAGTAATGGTTTAAACTAGAAGAGGGCAGATTTAGACTAGATAGAAATAAGAATTTTTTTTACAATGAGAGTGGTGTAACATTGGAACAAGTTGCCCAGAGAGGTGCTAGATGCCCCATCCCTGGAAACATTCAAAGCCAGGTTGGACAAGGCTCTTAGCAACCTGATCTAGTTGAAGATGTCCCTGCTCACTCCAGTGGGGTTGGACTAGATGACCTTTAAAGGTCCCTTCCAAATGAAGCCATTCTACCATTCTAAGATTTGATACCTATTGTACATACACAAACACACTTGTATCCATCCACATACATATATGTACAAACACTATACATACATGAATAATTACTATATGCTTGATGATGATAACCTGCAGAAAAAAAGTAAAAAGAAGTAACAAAAAACCACCCATGACAGCTATGTATATCAATAGTAGCTCTCTGGGATGTACATTGATCTGTACACACTTGACTTTGTACATGGAAGTATTCCCACTGAGCTACAGGGAACTTCCTATCACTGCAGAGTTAAATCTACATGTAAAAATTTGCAAGATCTAGCCCCTAAAACCTAGTATGTAGAAAGACAGACCTTGCAGTCTGTATAGTAACCTTCCCACAGTACTGTTACATGATAATAAACGGCAAGGTGATAGGTACATCATTAAGTGGGCATTTCAGAGAGACAGTAAGATTCATACTTATTTGTCTACCTGTATCACAGTGACAGAACTGTATAATTATTCTGTGCTTAATCATTTAAAAAATCTTTCAAGAGGTGAATGCAGAAAATCACCATAGTTAAGCTCTTATATTTACACTACAAAATATTGATTTAAATTTATTGAAATTAGGAGAAATTTATTATAGCAAATAAATATTTGGAACAGTGATTACAGAAGCAGAGTTTGATTTCATATAGCCATTAAAACATCTCAAGATCATGCCTCTGTGTTATACCAAGGCATAGAAATAATTCAAGCATATATTCCATCATTAAAAATGTAGTTAATAAAAAATCTAGAAAGGAAGTGTCTGAATAGTTCTTAGTCAAAAATGAAAAATATTTGCTTGCCTAATTTTCAGAATTTCCTTCACATAAAGTCTTTTCAAATGACAGGAGTTTTTTATTACAAGTGTAGAAAACAAAGGACATGCTTATTTGAGACCATGTAAAAATATGAGACCATATGAACATGTTGGGATGTTATGCTAATTGGTTTTCAAACTAGATCTCTGGCAATCCTGCTGACTGCTCTTTTGCTCTGTCTAATGAAGCATGAAGAGTCTGATATTTACATTCCAGGTCCAGTTCTAAGTAATTTTATCAATGACTAGTATTGCAAAGAGAGAAAGAAAAGAAACAAAGAAAAGAAAGCAAGAAAGAAAGAGAGGTAAAGAAAATGAAAGAGAAAAATAGAAGAAAAAATGGTCTAGTGGAAAGTGTCCTTGCCATGTCAGGGGGGTTGGAACTAGATGATCTTTAAGGTCCCTTCCAACCCAAACCATTCTGTGATTCTATGATAAACCACCAATGAAATATGCCTCCAGTGTTTTCCTGTGCTCCCTGAAATCCTGCTCTTCTAATCATCCAGCTGCCAGACCTGTCCCCATGCTACAGCAATAATGTCTCTTGTCACTGAAGTCCAGGCTGTGGGGAAGGAAGATACAGTAGTTCACACATGACTGCATACTGCCCTGCAATAAGACACATGTAGTTTAGAAGGTGTGTTAAGAACGAAGCTAAACTGTGCACACAGTCCCAGGAGATTAGACCTCTGACAGACCCAGGTAAGACATCAGTGCACCCGAGGAGCTTATACAGGTTTCAGAAATCTCAAGGATCTTGTGGGAGAGAGAAATCTTGAAAATAGGGTGTGGATCACAGGGACTATCAGAGCTTTTTCAAAGGCAAAATGAAGCCAAACTTCTGAAAACGTGTTCAAAATACAGTGAATCATACTTGCTGTAATTTGAAAATTTTGCTTCCTGTAGTCTTTTTCTGACTGTATGACTAAAGGAAATAATAAAGCCAAAAGCATGCCTAAATCATTTTCAACAAAAGCATACAACTTTGCCCCCAAAAAGTCAGGTGAAGCCTATTCAAAATCTGTTCCTGTTCCAATCCTAAGATTTCTACGTAGGGAAAAAAAATGAATCATAGTTTTATTTTGTAGTAATAAATATTTCCCTCATTTCCCTGAATGCATAGGCCAGCATGTCAAGTTTCCTGCAAATAGAGGGACAATTTACCCTCTGATCTCATGGAAGCAGGATGAAGCAGAAGAAAAACATGCCCTTCGGTGAGCACTTCTGTGCCCTTCTGCAGCACCTTCTTGCATTCCTGAGAGATATTCTGCTCTGCCTGGGCTATGGAGGATTCTGGGACATAGCTGTTCTGGATGCATGTGAGCAAACAAAAAGGAGCAACTGGAATGATTCCCCCATGTACATTAGGGAGGCCCAGAAGGGCATATCTCAACTGTTGATTAACACGTGCAAGGAGAAGGTAAGATTGTAAGGGATAAAGCACAGAAGCCTTCATTCAAGTTTGTAATAATGTCAATCTCCTCAGTGCTCATTTTTCAAGTCCTTTTCAGGGTACTTGAGGCTGCAGACAGATAAGATTCAGATTCACAACAATGTTTTTATATTATTTATTATGTATATATTTTCAGGGAGAATGTAGCATAAAGGTTAAATTAAACTTTTTTTTTTTTTTTTGTAATTTTCCAGTAACAGAACAGCTAAAAATAAATCTTACATTGTGTGTGTAATAATGATGAAAAGCTTGAAAGACAGTCTTGAGGAATTTCGCAACTAAGCATTCTCACTAGGTAAGAGATGAATGTCTTTTTCCCTGAAGAAGCCAAACAGTCCTTTTACTTTTGACTGAAGTACCATGTTATCTGGCTTCATGACTAGGTATGTGTTCATATGATGGAAAAACCATAAAAAAATTCCCACCACTACAAATTCTCAGTCATCAACATTGAGGGCAGCTAATTACATCTTAGGATAAGAGATTTGTGTTTTGCTATTTCTAGCTTGTGTATTTAATTAGGAAAGTATGAGTTAAGAGTACTCTTCAAAGGCACTTAACACACATTTATAATCTAACTGTACATAGATATACATATCTGGGGTGCTCGGAGATATGGTTTAGTAGTGGATAGGTACGATTGGACTCAATGATCTCAAAGGTCTTTTCCAACCAGGCGATTCTATGGTAATAGAATTTGTCCCATGCCTAACCAGCTGAAATACCCTCAGCAAGCCAAATCTTCAGAATATAGACTGAACTATTTTGACCACCTGCAAACTGGTCCTTCAAAAACAGTCTTTAGAATAAGTCTATCTTGAAATTATAATCACAGATACCTAGGCTTCAGTAATGGTTTATCCTTCATATCCTTCATATTCAAATAAGAGCCATAACAGTATAACATTACAACTTGTATTAATTTAAAGTTTCTTAAATCTGTGTGGGAAATTCCTACTGTACCCTCTCTGGAAGTCACTGCCTGCTTTGTCACATGTGAGCTTGTACCATCTATGATATGTTGGTTTATGAATCCCCAATATGCCAGACTTTAAATGCAAACCAATAAATAAGAGAAGGCATATGAGGTAATGAGGAGAAGTTCTCTCTTCAGACAGTGAAGTGAAGAGCTACTGTTTTACTCCTCTTACAAAGGGAAAGGGACATAATGTCTTCCCTGAACTCAGTTCAGTGGTGCAGGATGAAAAAGAAATTACTTGACACAGTCCATCCCCTGTGCCCAGGGAGGCCAGTCATGAAGGACTTACCATATTCCCACCACACTGCTGTATTCAGCCCAGCTGTGCCAAGACACCTGCACAAGCCTAGAGCAAGTTAGTGGAGAAAACTGCTTCAGCCACTACAGGGACAAACCAACAGCAAGTTTGACATTGACTCTGCATCCTTCATCCCAGACTCTGCAACACAGCTCAGGGATGGGGGATACAGGAAAAGGCACATTTAACACTTCTTGGATGGTTCATTAAATTTTAAGTATGAAGGATGTGAATGCATGGTAAAATATAATAATCTTGCACAAATTGATTGTATAACTGAAAGCTGTCTTGGTATAGCTTTGAAATGTACAGTTATGAGCCTCTCAAACAACAAGCTTCAATCTTAGATATCATCACATCATTGGTAATTTCTACTAAGACAGATGTTTTTGAACATTATATGAGAAAATACTATTTGAAAAGGATTTTAAAGAATATACTTTCTTCCCTCTCCCCACCTTTCATTTAAATACATTTTGGAAAGGTATCCACAACAAAGAAAGTGCATATTTTCATTTATGATTATTTCACCTTTGGCATTTGGGTACATAGTGATTAACAGAATTTATTTCTGTTCTATCTTTCTTTACAGAGTAGAAAAATATTTTTTTTAAACTATAGACTTGAAAAAAATTAAAGAGGAAAATAAAAAGTACATAAAAACACTCTCTCTTGCCTGATGATGCAAGAGTAAGAAGTTTTTTTTATCAAAGCTCTGCCAATTCTAATTCTAGCAACAATAGGTCTGCTGTGATTATCAGTGTAAATCCTAGACCCCAGGACAAGAATTTCTTATTCTATTTTCTATTTTTATACAAGTTAAGTACCACTTTTATAACTATAACCTCATTCTGCAAGCCCAGTAAATATGGCTAACACTGTTGCACACTGATTTTTCCCATAGTCTGTCCCCTCCGAGAAAAACATGTACAGATACAAAGATATCTGCAGTCTGCAAAGTGTTTTGGTAGAACTGTTCTTAGTTTGGTGTTTTAAATGTTTATCTTTCTAGAGAAGACTGCTGAAAAAATACAGCTTGCTCTTGATGATACAAGTGAGACAGGCATATGATTCCTGTGCAAATTCCTGGGGGATTTAATCCTACTCTGTTGGGACAGCTTCCAAGCAATCTGGCTCTCTCCCTACCTGTCTCACTGATAACCATACAACATTCTCCAGGTCCTGAATAGGTCAGGGTCATCATATGCAT
>NW_010311536.1:20949-33452 GCF_000700745.2 Antrostomus carolinensis
ATAACTTGCCACCATGTTTGCTAGGCACTGTGCAAGTATAGCTCTGAGAATTTTTCTTCTCTGAAAAAAGGTAGAAGGGAATGCTTCATGTGTGTATAATCAATGTATGCTTGGGATACATGTACATTCATTGGATGCACTTCACTGTTTTTGCTTTATTTACTTTTCTTGGTGAGTACAGAAGCCTAAGTCACAGACTTCAGCAGCAATATTTACAGAAGCCTAAGTCACAGACTTCTGCAGCAGTATTTTTCTTTACATTTAAAGACCCTTCCCCTCAGTCCTTTGAGATAGCAAAAGACATCCAAATATCAAACAAATATACAGCAGTGCAGTGACACATTCATGATTTATACACAATTTAAGGAACTGAGGCTGCTTATGATGCTGCCAAGCAACAGCAAAGACAAATTAATAAGACTTTGGTCTTTTTCTCAGCTGTTCATAATCCTTTGGGCAACAGCCAGATGTCAGAAATCAGTTCAGCTTCACATTAATGTCATTTGGAAAAACCATGAGCAGTGGCAAATGCAGGCAGTAAAACCACACCTTGGGAAGACAGCCCAAAAGTGGAGGGTATCAGTGGAGAGGAGGTGGAGGCACTTCCACTGAACATAACAGACACTGTGAGTGAGGAAGAGGCAAAATGGAAGCCTCTTTTTTTACTATCTTCCGAAAGAATGTGAAAAGTACTATGTTATACCAATGTGATTGAAAGATTATTTGCATTAGCCCTCAGATATAGTTTAACCTCTTGTATTGCACCAGGACGGGGAAATAATGTGTTCATCCACAGAGTCCAAGGAATAAAAAAATATCCAAACCCAAACTCAAACCTAAACCATCAAAATCAAAACAAAATTCATCTGCTCTATATCAGGATCGATTTTAGGATGAAATGCACATAAAACTGGTTATTCATCTCCATTAACTATAGCTCAAATATAGATTTCTACATTTGATAACTTGGCTAGGTAGGAGACGGAGATTAACCAGTCTTTGCACAAAAGCCTTCATGAAAAGCATTATTAAGAAGACCATATTAAAAAATTAAATTAAATTCAAATTGTTAAGGAAAGAACTGAAACAACTTTGATTTAAATTAAATACAAAATTTTACAGGTGAATAGCAGCAGATTGAGGATTGTGTGTCTTTATGTATTAAAACAGCATGTTTATTCAAAAAAGCTTTCTGAAACTCTTTTTCAACTGTCATTTTTGACACTGGTTTATAACTCACCACACTGACTGAAACCCCAAATCTCAAATGGTCCAAGAGAAAAATAAGCTTTGGGAACTTTTCTTTAAGTAGTTTATTTTCTCCACATGTAATATTCCCTTCAGCTGCTTGAAGCATAAATCAGACCAAATTTCATAGAATGATAGAATGTTGTGAGTTGGAAGGGACCCACAAGGATCATCAAGTCCAACTCTTGCCCTAGCATAGGACAGTCACAAGATTCAGACCATGTGTCTGAGGACGTTGTCCAAATGCTTCTTGAATACTGTCAGGCTTGGTGCCATGACTTCCTCCCTGGGGAGTCTGTTCCAGTGCTCCACCACCCTCTGGGTAAATTTTCTCCCTGCAGTGGTGAGCAGCATCTCTGTTGTCCTCCCATGTTGCCTGACCTTGCTTCCACTGGCCATACAGTGTCTTTTTCTGCCTTAGTTCTGTTGGAAACGCTACATATTTTTAATGAAAATGAACAGAAACAGATGTTGAAAATCCATTGAAAATAATGGTAAAGGTGCTCAAAGTGCATGTATGCCGTAAGACTTGAGGAAAGTGAGCAAGGTAGCTTGGCATGTCACAAGCCCAGTTTCACAGAATCAAGAATCACATGTTAGAAAAGACCTCTAAGATCACCCAGCCCAACTGTCAGCTCATCACCACCATGCCCACTAAATTATATCCCTGAGTGCTACATCTACATGTTTCTTGAACACCTCCAGGTATTGTGACTCTACCACTTCCCTGGGAAGCCTCTTCCAATGTTTGACCACTCTGTCAGAGAAGAAATTTTTCCTAATATCCAACCTGAACCTTCCCTGGCATAACTTGAGGCCATTACCTCTCACCCTATCACTCGTTACCTGGGAGAAGAGACCAACCTCCACCTCCCTACAACCTCCTTTCAGGTAGATGTAGAGAGCAATAAGGTCTCTCCTCAGCCCTCTCTTCTTCAGACTAAACAATCCCAGTTTCCTCAGCTGCTCCTCGTAAGACTTGTGCTCCAGGCCCTTCACCAGCTTTGTTGCCCTTCTCTGGACACGCTCCAGCACCTCAATGTTCTTCTTGTAGTGAGGGGCCCAAAACTGAGCACAGTACTCGAGGTGCGGCCTCACCAGTGCCAAGTACAGGGGCACAATCACTTCCCTAGTCCTGCTGGCCACACTGTTTCTGATACAGGCCAGGATGCCGTTGGCCTTCTTGGCCACCTGGGCACGCTGCTGGCTCATGTTCAGCCGGCTGTCGACCAGCTATGCTGCTGCTAGTCCCTGATACTGGAGGAGTGGTCCAGGGAAGAAAAGCTTTCCTGATACCTACAAGTCTTGCTTCTCTGCATACAGCTATTCTACCTAGCTAAGCACCAGGATTTTAAAGTATACAAATAATTATCATGCCCATATAAAACTGAGACTATAGCACAACTTAAAATGCTAAATTCAATAGCACAACCTTCACTGACTACAATGAAAAGAATATCATAAAAAGAGTAAAACATTACCCTAGCAACACTTACTCAAACAACCAAAGAATTAGCATCAAAGCATCACTGAATAAATATTGGCTATATTTGTTCACAGACTCACCCACACAGCAACATGAAAGACTGCAGATCCAGACAAAAACAATCTTCTTGAGTACATTATAACTGCAGCTATAGACAAATGTATTTATATAAAAAAATGCATAATCTAGTTTGCAAACCAGGTATTTTGTTGATTAGTGTAAAAATCTAAATTTAAACCATAAGGGTCTGACAACAACACTAATAACATCTTGTAATTTTGATAAAAAATAGAATTTGTTGAATATTATTTTGGGGCTACAAAAAATAAATACAGCTTTCCAATATTTGTTGTTAAAAATCAAAATTTTAAATCATATGGTCACTGAAAAGTTGGCAACTGTAAGAACCTAGTAAATTATCATATGATATTATCTGCATGTTACAGAAACTTCAAGTGCTATTTTTATAAGCTAAAAAGTGTTTGTAAAACATAGCTAGAAAGGGAAAAGAAAGATATGAACTAATAGCCCCCAGAAGAAGAATCTCCATAAAGCACACAGCCAGCATCATGATGTAATGAAGATCCTAGCTTTGTTAATAGAACAAGTTTTCTAACAGTTGGGAAAGGGCAGATCAAAACACCCTGATCAGTATACCCTACAAAGAAGAAAAGGAGAGAGCACAGATCAGTAAAGAGCAACTATTATTCAGAATCTCTATCAAGAATGCTGAAACTGAATTATTTGCACATCTCAACTAAGTCAAATGAGAACTTGAAGTTAAAAGCTCAAGATTCCTGACCTGTGAGTGAGAAAAACGGGTACCTTCAAAGGTGATTCTTAATATCTGAGTGAATTGCCTAAAATTAGATGGTTTGAATCTAGCACAGTCCTCTCTTAGCCAAAAAGCCACCATCCTTGCTTCCTTAGGATTGCCAAGCATAAACAAGGCATTTTGTTATTTAATTTAATTTTTTTCTTGTCAAAACACAATACTTGGCTTTGAAAAGCTGTTTCCTCAACAGTGCTGTATCATCACTGCTCACAGGCAAGCATGGGATAGGAAAAGTTTAACAGGTGCCTAATACACTAGATTTTCTGGTTGGAACTGAAGTTTACCACATCAGAGGGAAGCTGAGCTAGGATAACTCACAGGAATGTCTTAAAAGGAATATCTTAAAAACATTGAAAACAGGTCATGAATCTGGTAGGGGGGAAGAAGGATGGGAAACAGAGACAATTCTCTTGCAGTTTCTGTTGGTAACTGATGCACAGCTGCCAAATCCACACCTTGGGGAGACGCACAGTATGATGCTCCCAAAAGTGGAAAGCCAGAAGAAGTACTAGTTGGATATGGGACAGTCACATTCCAAAACTTGCATGTGGGTTGCTTTTGACTATAAGAAAATATCTCAAAGGGTAACAGTTCTGTATAGGCCTGAATGTCAATGGACAGTATAGCTACGAGAGTCACACAATAGGGAGGACACTTGTGAAATTTAGTGTCTACCATTTTCAGAACATGGATATGAATCAAAGTCTGCTACCACTCAGATGAATATCCACAGGACTAAGTTCACAAAATATTTTTGAACTTTAACTCCAATATGAGAGATTATTCCCCCTTACATATGGTCAACTCCTCCGGAGAGAAAAATTACTTTCAGACCAGTTGGATTACTTCCTGAAGTAATGGCACACTTGGATTCTCATTCCTGCCCTACTCGGCTGTTAACAGTTTACATATGATGGTTTGGTGCAAAGCAGGAGATGAGCACGGGTCAGGGTATATAGCCTGACTGCTGTACCCTCTTCCAGAAGATGGCAGGACTGGAGGCAACTCTTCCCAAAGCACAGAAGGAATCTAAAGGCTGCTTGGATTTGATGTCTGATCTTTGATCAATGTCACTGCTACTAAACAATAGGCAATAAAGAGGACCATATCACACTTGCTTAGTTTACTTAAATTACCGATGTAAACTATCAGCTTTGTAACCAAATATCTCACTTTTTTCTGACAAAGTTCTTAAGAGAAAAATTAAAACTTGCACTGATAGGTGTGATGTGAACAGCCATAAAAATGACCTGGTTAGAAGGGAAAATTACTAAATAGAAGAAAATGTCTGCTGGAATACTGACAGAAAACGTGCCCGCCAGCCTGGAAGCTGTTAGCCTGGGAACAAGGCTTGTGAACCAGAAGCATCCCTGAGAAGTGCAGCTGGCATCTTTGAAGTACAGCTGGGTACAGAGAAACCACAGACATCCTGAGACACCATTGATAAATGCCAAACCAATGAACTGTAATGGCAACTTATCATCTGAAAGCATGAAAAATAGTCTGAAAAAAGGAGAAAACATAATGAGAAAGTAAGAATCAGTAACTGCCATGGGCTGGTCTAACTGTAAGAACAGGAAAATAGTCTGGAAAAAAAATTGGGGTCAGTTTGTTTTGTCCTCCCACTTCGCGGATGGTTGGGTGCCCTTCTGGGATTGGGTTGGTCCTCCTCTCTGGGATGGTTTGTCCCCTTCTGGAACCTGTTTAATGCACTTGGTACCATATATATGCATGTAAGTAATATGTCATAAGTATATTTGCTGTTATATTATTGATATGTTTGCTTCACTAATTCTAAGTTTGTAGTAATCTATAATATTATATATATACTTGATTGCTGCTGTTAATGGGTACCGTTATTCATTGTTGCTACTATTGATTGCTGCTATACTATTGATTGCTGATAGTTTGCAACACCTTGAGAGATATATATATATATATTTGCTTGATTAATCAGAGGTATACTTGCTAGTGGTGACTTTGTGGTACTTGGGGTAATCTGTAATAAAGTAGAGATTTAAAGGATCTCTACGCACCTGCAGGCCAGGTAATCCTTTAAGCTGTGACAAGCTCGGAGTGGAACTGTTATTCTTTTCCCTTTTTGTATCAGGCTGCCAAACAAAAAGATCAATTATTCATTGTCACTATAGCAGTGATTCTGAGGTTATCGGATACTGCGGTGATGGGCTGGTGTAAGAGCCAGAATAAATGAAACCTTCTGCTTTCCATTGACCTGAGGAATTAAAATTAACTCTTCTCACTTTTCCGGTTTGTGTAAGCCTGATCAATTTATCTATATATTTTAACTTCGCAACAGAATTTTCCCAAGAGGGTGAGATATAGAAACAGTGCAAGTGGAGCATTTAATGAAAATCTGGTTTTTATATACATACCTAGTTGGGTCTGCTACTCCAGTGATTACATGGTTGTAAGTTTTAAAGATGATGAATAGATGTGGGCTCCTCTGTATCTATATTTAATTCCATCAGCGAGGCTTAGTGTTAAACATGTGATGCAAGAAATCTTAGTTAGAGGAAAGCAGATGGGACAGCTAATTTTTCTTTCACAGTGTTTACACATTGCTGAAATTTTGTTAACTCTCGCATCGGAAAAACAAGAATACCCTGCTCACATGTAGCAGTATTCATCAGCAGGCTTTAGAGAGGAAATAGATTCTAAGTTTTGATCTATTTTTATCACTAGGTAGCCTGGCAATAGTATGTACTACTAAAGGCTTGTATCTGTAGCCAGCGCTAGCAGCCCTCAAGCTTCAGGTGCTGTTCAGCTCCCCAGGCCAACTACACTTCTTCAGTGTGCTCATCTGGAGCCTCCTGCTCTTTGGGTGGATGTGTGAGTTGCACACAGAAAAAAAGGTACATTTTATGACTTATTCCTTATAAGCATAGGCAAAGAGTAAGAGTTGAAAAGAAGCCCAGCCCAGACTGCACACACAGAAACTAAACAAAATATGCCAGCAATTTAAAAAAAGAAAGAAAAGAGGTTTTTTAAGCAAATTAGAACAATTTAAAAATCTACAGTGCAAAGAACAGAATCTGTGAGCACAGCTATGCTGTGCAATAGAAGACCTCTTAATTTGTCCTGAATGACGTAACTCCAGAATAGGAGTCAGCATAGCTGTACCAGTGGGGCATGATGCCTATGAAGAAGGAGCGCCCAGTAACCCAGGAACAACAAAAATATAACACACTGCTTTTGGATACAAAGAGGGAGTTTCTATGCTGCTCTGCATCATGTGCTGCTGAAGTGTTAGCTCCCTTGGGACTGCACTGAGCTATATAAGCTCATGGGGCTCCAAAACAGAAAATGAAATGGTTCACACTTCATATCAGTTGTTTCTAAGACCTCTGATAACTCTTGACTCTTATAACCTTCAAAACTAAAAAATACAGAAACTTAAAAAAATGTAGGCAGAGATTCCTAAGCAAAACTTTTTTTAAAAAATAGCAGTGCTGTGAACACAGTACATGAAGTCTTTAGATCTTAAACATTTGTTTTATCAGATTTCCAGCATTGCTTCTTAGATTTGTATATCATATACTATATTAGAAAATATACTATAACTCATTATCATTGAAATTATTTGTGTAAATACTATTGACTAAACCAATGAGAAATCAAATGCAATGGTGGTTTTCACCTGTGTATGTAAGCTCATATTTGCTCTTGAGTACAGGGCTTCAGTTTTAAGCATTTCACATTCAAGATCAGTGGAAGCAAGTTCACCAGTTCCAGAGAAGTGGCAAAAGGAACTTTTAGTAACTTTGGGAATATTATGAATGAACTATTATCAGAGCTATTTCTTCAGACCTTAATCTATTTCTAATTATAGAAGAGAGAGACAAACTGCAGTTTTTACTTATTGATAAAGATCTTTTAAGATTACTCTTGTAAATGTGTTCTGAAACCTGATTTCCAGCTTTATGTCAACATAAATCATAAGAGATGCTCTCAAAATCTTTCAATGCCTGGGGATCATGTTAAGGGAATTTCAGACAAAAAATATTTAACCTCTCTTCAAAATTTCCAATATAGAGCTTCATGAATCATCCAAAATACCTGGGTGATTAAAATAATAACCCTTAACATTTTAAGTTCTCACAAGCACATAGTTTTGCTCAACACATTATTGCAATCAAATGGAGGTAGAATAGATATATTCAATGTTGCTATTCCATAAAGGCAAATGAAAAGCCGTTAACAAATACCTTCCAAATGGTTGATTTCATAGTCTTTTAGTGCCCCAGATTTATTTAATAAACAGATATCTTGTTGTCAGAACGATCAGCACTACTCCCAGCTCACCTCTTTTTTTTAAGAGAGATGAGATTGTAATCCCAAGAACTGTAACCAATATATACCCTTGCGTGGAGTTAACAATACATTATCATTTCTAGACCTCCAAAACTTTCAAAGCTGTCAGCATGTGGTGATTAAAAAACCCCACCACATTTTATTCTTTCTCATACTTTTCCAAACACATGAGGATACTGTGCTGTACTCAGTACTCCAGTAATCTGAAACCACACTTAGGAGAATGTGCTGGTTTAAAACAACAGAATTACTTTCTTACAAGTGAACTTGAAGTGAAAAAAATTCAGGTATCCCTTTGTGATAGTCACAAATTTGCATGCATACTTCTCAACACTAGATGAAAGAACGTGCATGGAAAAACTTACTTATACTTTGAAAGCAAGACAGAGTGACGTCTAGATTCTAAGATTTGTTGGATGGGAATGAAGTGTCACATCTTCACCCTCTCATGTTTTATTATGGTTTTGAATACTTCACTTATGACTTCCGTTATTCTTCATCTTCTGAATGACATGCTTCTGTTACTGCTAATAGAATTCTATCTTTCTTAAATTACTATTGAGTATTGAGCTTTTAGAGTATAAATTATAGTTCTAGAAACAGAGACATCCACTGTTGATAAATCCCAACTGTGAAACATGTAAAAATCTGGAAATTTTCAAACATTATTTGCAAGTTCAATAAGCACTGTATGTCTTATGCAGTAATGTATTGTTTTCTGGTTTTACTTCTCTTCCAGCCTTCCCTTAATTTAGTGTGTTAAATTATTGCACTGTGAGCTCTTTGTAGCCATGACTACATTTCTACCCTGCCCAGAACAATGAGACGTCACTTGTAATTAGACTTTCTAGGTTATATCACCAACATTGAAGAGTGTGTACATGGCACAGAGCATTTAACAGTCCTGATGTTAAAAACAGATGCAATATTTTTGAAGAGTACAAATGTTATATGTCACAATGATGAATGTATAAAAATGTTATTTACAAATATTACAGTTAGTTCAAGGTCTTTCCATGAGGTCTAACCTTATAATAAAACCTTAGAAATGAAAGCTGGCAGGGAAGGATTAAGAAGAATCCTGCGGATTAGAGATCTGTAAAATCATGAGGCAGAAGGAGAGCAGCAGGCAGCATTTCTGAGCAGGGCTGATTACTGCTGGCCAACTGCCCATTTTAGAAAGCTTCACTTCTCCATTTCTGCAGGAGTTAAAAAACTGGAAAGCTGAAGAATGAGTTTGGATAGGAGCAAAAAGAGGAAGATTCCTTTGTAGAGGTGTCCAGATTGGAGAGAAGAGTTTCTGCCACCGAAAATCAAAATGTATTTTGATTGCAGCCTTTGCATAGCTAGGTTAAACCTGAAAATACATACTGAATGTTGTCATTCTACTTCACAGCACAAAACATAATGATTTTTATGAAAGAAAAAAAAATCATTGTGAGAGGCATGGTTAATAAGAGTATTTCTCTATTTCTCAAGTACATCAATAGAAATATCCACTATGTTTTATATATTATGCCTATACTATATCCATCATATCCAGCACCTTCTCTAGGCTCACATACAAATCTCAGAGGAACTCATAACCAATCTAAACCAAAAACTCATAAATGATGTAAACTAAAAAGCTTGTATTCTAATTTATTTTACATATTAAATTCAAAATACTATGTCCAGAATTTCACTTCACCAGGTTTATCTACATGAACAGAGAGCTATCATCAAAATGGTAACTTTATTTTGCTAAGATAGAGGGGGTTAGGTAGCTGTGTCTTTGTTTCATTGTGCATGTTTTTGTCAAAATACTCCTAACCTTTTTTATCATTTCTAATCTGCCAGTAGTGGCTGTTCTGTCATGTATCAGTCCACCCTTTCCTCTAATACTGTAAATCATTCTGCCCAGGAACAACTTAAACACCTGAGAAGTCTCCCACTTAGATTCACAGCTCTTAGGCACTGGTATTCCTTACACTTCATATTCTCTTGTAACCTCTAAAAGTTATTCACCAATGGCCTGAAAGGTAGTGTACCCTGCCCACTTCCCATTACACTGTTCTTACTGCCTGCTGCCTTTCCTAAGGCAGTTTTTGTCAACTAACCCCACAACAAATTGTCTAACCTAACTTGTGGGCTTTATAGACTTTGTGTCCAATATCTAGTAGAGCACAACCATACACTTGACTGGGGCCCATCAGAACGTCCAAAATTCAAGTCAAGGGGAGTCAACATATAAATGACACATGTCCTGTGACCGCTTCTATTGCTACTTAGATCTTTTTTAGAGCAGTACTGGGAAGCACGCTTCAGACTAAAGGCTTTTTGACAGCTGGCAGTGTGCTGAATTAGTCAGAGAGCATTCATAGCATTTGTTCACAGCCTGTGTTTAATTTAGGGTTTTTATATATATATATACACACATATAAATATACATATACATAAATCAGACTAAAAGGGTATTTGTGAAATAATCTTCATTATGCTGATTTGAATTTTTCTTCTTTGAAAACACCTAAAAAAAAAACCCCTATTGCATGTGTAGCATGATGGTGGCCACTAATACCTCACTGAATAAACCCTCATGCAAATCCCAGCTGTAAATATAGGTTAAGTCTTTATATTGTTAAAAGCGTATCTCCTTAAGTACATATTAGAATTCTGTGTGCATCTGCCTGACTAACATAAAACCCTGTCCATATGCTGTTACAAGAACTTTTAATATAATAATTTTATTGTGGAAATAAGTCATACAGACAGACTTTAATAGGAGAACTATGGGATATAAGCCATTTTTAATTGAACAGTGCTACTGGCAGCCTACTTAACCCTCTTACATTTAGAACAAAATAACATAGATTTAGATTTTATATTTAATAGTAGTCTATTTCCCAGCCATTCTCCTTTCGTAACCATTTAAATCTGTCTTTCATCAGATTTTGAAGGGATAAGCTACAAATGAATGCAGTTTTATTTCTCTATTTCATTTAAACACAGAAATAAGTAACTAAATAGGAATATAGTTACAGGAATTCCCAAAGAAAATATTTCTGTGGTTTAACTTTTTAATCCATTTTTATTTTGGTATTAAGGCAGATAGCATCAAAGCATCAAAATAAGAAACAAGCCTGCATATTCAGTCCTCTTTCAGGTATTCTAGTAAATCAGCATGCAGCTAGAAAAGTAAACACAAAACATTTTCAAGCTGGTGACTGCTTTTGAATTTTTGTGTTCGACTATGAAAACTCTCTAATAGCAGTCTTTCTAAAGATTTCTTTAAAATTTCAGAAGTCTAATAACATGGAACTGTATCAGCACTACAAAAATAATTTAAACCTTGTATGAAAGTCCGTAAATACGGAAAAATACTCATATCAATTAAACTATACAGAGTATGTACATACGTGTGGCTACAAAACTTCACAGTGTTATATACTCATATATCATTCATCTCTTATGAAAACTGCTTAAAGAATAAATCCTCAAAAATTATTTTGCCAATAAAAAGGGAAAGATGATGAAAGGTGCTTAAAATTTTACTGTCTTCAAAATAAATGCTGGAGTGAGGCTTTTTCTCTGCACTGATTTTTGAAAAAACAGAAAGAAAAGTAAAACAAAAAAAACCCTCTCCTGTAAAGGTACAACAGATATTACAATTACTATTAAAAATTAATGAAAAAGTAATTCTAGTATGAAAAACACACGTCATTTAAAAGGCATAGAGAAATCCACTGCATGCAGGTTGAGACCAGAATCTGAAAATCAGAAATCATAGAATCATAGAATGATGTGAGTTGGAAGGGACCCACAAGGATCATCGAGTCCAACTCTTGCCCTAGAATAGGACAATCCCAAGATTCAGACCATGTGTCTGAGGACATTGTCCAAATGCTTCTCGAATACTGTCAGGCTTGGTGCCATGACTTCCTCCCTGGGGAGCCTGTTCCAGTGCTCCACCACCCTCTGGGTAAAGAACCTTTTCCTAATGTTCAACCTAAACTTGCCCTGGCACATCTTCCTGCCATTTCCCCTGGTTCTATTGTTGGTCACCAGAGAGAAGAGATCAGCACCTACCCCTCCTCTTCCCCTTGTGAGGAAGTTATGGACTGCTATGAGATCTCCTCTTCTCTAGACTGAACAAACCAAGTGACTTCAGCCTCTCCTCTTACGGCTTCCCCTTTAAGCCCCTCACCAATTTAGTGGCCTCCTCTGGACACTCTCCAGTAGCTTTATATCCTTTTTATACCGCAGTGCCCAAAACTGCACCCAGTGCTCGAGGGGAGGCCACACCAGTGCAGAGTAGAGCAGGACAATCACCTCCCTTGCCTGGCTTGCAGTGCAGTGCTTGATGCTCCCCAGGACACAGTTGGTTGTCCCCAGGGCACATTGTTGGCTCATGTTCAACTTGTCATTGACCAGAACCCCCAGGTCCCTCTCTGCAGAGCTGCTCCCCAGCCTCTCGTTCCCCAGCCTGTGTGTGTGTCCAGGATTGCTGTGTCCCAGGTGAAAAATCCGTCATTTGCCCTTGTCATACAGCTGCTGATTGCCAGGGATTGCTAATTTGTCTAGATCTCTCTGTGTCCTGTTTTTGCTAGGATAGAGTTAATT
>NW_010311537.1:0-41629 GCF_000700745.2 Antrostomus carolinensis
CCAACACCTCCCCCCATACTGGCTATTCTAGCTGTTTATACAACTTCTTCTGAAGATACACTATAAACATTTTCACTAATCCTTCCCAGGATCCAAATCTTTAGCTAAAACAAGGTCTTGGCTTATTTACAACATTTAAGCTTCTGTTCCCTGGAGGAAACCTTCCAGAAATAGGGATAATTTAGTACTTAAATGTCATCTTTATATCTTTGAAATGTATCTATTAATTCACTGGAAAGGGTCTTTGTGTGGCATGTAACTGAGACAAAATAAAAAAAAAATATACAAGTTTTTTTATAAACAGGAGTGTGTATCATGAAAGGTGCTAACTGTCCAATACTCTTCCTGGATGCAGCTAACATCCCTTTGAGAAGGCAACAAAGCCAAACCAAAACTCCTCAGCTCTGCTAGGTTCCATCCTTCTTGAGTGCTACTGGAAGGGAGTGAAGAAGTAACTTCTAGGCATAGCTTGTTGAGCTATTTGAAACAGAGCTGACAGCTAAGAACATCAGCCCAACAGCTGAACATGCTTGCCTCACCACAGGCGACCAGGGTAGCCAGCTGGGCTCCCTCTGAGTTAGTTAATAGCTCACACATTGCAGGGGGAGCTCACACATTGCTGCTTCTTTGTCCATTAATTTGTAGCAGTCACTGGAATTACTTCTGTAAGTAAGTACCTCTCAGCGTGAGGAAGGGTGGTAGAAGCAAGCCCTTTGCTAGCAGAGAAGCGTGGGACAGGGCTGGGAAGCCAGGGACAGCTCCCCATGCCCCTTACTGAGTGGGCAGTGCTGGAGCTGCTGCAAACCATGCTGGGCATCTGTGAGCCTTCCCACCTATGGCATCATCCGGGAGATGCGCAGCCCAGTATCTCTTATTGAGTACATTCTATCAATGTTTCCATAGAAGTGCTGTGCAGGGTTGCACATCACTTTTCCTAAGACCATACCTTTTCACATATATGAGACACATGTGTCTCGTCAAAGATACTGTGAAGACAAAAACCCAAAGTGAAGTCAGCTCAAAGACACAGGATTTTTCCCTAAGAACTTCATAGTTCAGGGCGTACCAGTACCCTTTATGTTATTAGTACGAACACCATGACTCAGATATAATTGCCCACCTAGATACATCCTTCTTATTATCTACTCCTGGATTTCAGAAAGTACAGTGGGGCTCTGCTGCTGTGCTAGGCTCTGCATCAAAGAACGAGTCCCTCAAAGTGAACTTATTGTTGAGTTGTGATCTTTTTAAAGGTTATTTTCTCTGTTACAGGGTACTCTCCAGCTGCTGATTATGGTTTGGGAAATATAGATTAATTAATTCTATATTTATTAGTCGATTGTTTAGCTTTTTGTTGAGATCAAAACACAGAGACAAAGGATAACAATATGGTATCTTCTTTCTAGCATTTTTTAAAATGTTTACAGCATGTTAAAGATTTAAGCAACTCTCTGAAGAGCAGTCGTTTGTTCTGTGAGGCTTAAAAAGACTCTTTTTCTTTACAGCGTATGGGTAACAACTGGCCATGCAGATCCAGATTGTTGCAGATTTTAACCACGTTGCCAGTTACTGATGATAATACTTAGGTCCTTAATGTCAGATTCAGTAAACTGAACATCACATTTCATGTATTCTACATGCAGTTAAAAACAGGGAACTTTCAAAATTACACACATTGTTTTTTGCATGCCAGTAATTTGTAAAATACCTTCCTTGGGTATTTCTAAATATTAAAAAAAACTACTGCAGTTTTTTTTCAGTGCAGCTCAGCTATGTACCCCCTTAAACCAGGCTGCAGTTTGCCAAGTCAAGCAACATTACTGATCATAACAAGCAATGGAAACCCGCGTATATGGTATAAGCTAATTCTGAGCAGTTTTCAAAAGCACACAAGAGCTTCTTGCACTCAAAGAATGGAAGGAGGAAACCAAATAAGAAGAGACACCTCGATTTCTTTCTCTTCTACTCTGCTTTTGATGCTGCCTTGCCTCTGATATTCCTTCCAGCCCTGAATTACCAAGTTACCCTATTCACATGATTACTGGGAAAAAGAATATAATCTTGGAGCCCTTTTTGTGTATCTGAACAATAGAAGTATAAAGACCAAGTTATTTAATTGTGGCAAATATTGACTGTTGTCTGTTGAAAAGCACCACTTAATACAAAATACTGTCTAAGCAGAGAAGAGCATTTGGAAAGGCTGAATAGATGGGCCAAACTGCAACATCCACAAATGATGCAGGGGTAAAAATATTTTCTTAATTTCTGAGGCATTCAACAGTAGTGCTTCTAATGTCTTCTGAACTTCTGTGAATCTGTTGTACAAATGATTTAACAAAACAGTGGTGACTCTTGCTTCTGCCTGCCCCAGATCAGCTTCACTTGTTAGTGCTTGAGTCAGGCACACAGCAGAAGGCAGGAAACTCTTAAACTAATTAACAATTATATTATTTAGTTAGTTAGCTAGTTAGTAAAGTGGCAGGTAAATGCTTCCTACAAAAAAATCTAGGCATGAGAGACAGCTACTTAGATTCATGGTTACTGAATGAAGATTCGTCAGAAAAAAAATTAAATAGCATTTACAAATAATGTATTAACTCAGACTACGCAGTTTAATTACCAAAGAGTTTTTCTGGTCCTGGTTCCTTACAGACTTGCATGAAAATTAGTCAACAAGTCATATAATCCGATAAGCCACTCTGAGGGGAGAGGGGTGAGCGAAATAGAGCTATTTTCTCTGCAGTTTGCAGTAAAAGGTGTTCTTCTGAAGTCTAAGACTGGGAGCTTATGCACAGTTCCACTGGATAAGTTGCTCTCTGGTGGCCTTCAGGGGAAATATCCTTTCATTCTCTTGCAATTGCTTAGTATCGTCAAATGGGAGCTGGGGAGAAGCCATACATCCTCCAAAATGGAAACTTGTCATTAAACTTCTGCTTAGAAATGTACAGTATTGAGAAAACAGCCTATCCTGTTCCAAACATGGAGCATCTGCAGAGAAGTGATGGCTGGCATGTCACCTCCCCAGATTTTTGATTGGTGGCTGACACATGTAGATCTCCTTTCTGAACACTAAATAGAACTGGGGGTAGAAATTGTCCTGGCACCAAGAATGATTATGGCCAGCCTGGATTTCTGACAAAAGCAAATCAATCAACTTCAGCTAATGTGTAAAAAGTATCGTTCTCTATAACAAGAGCAAATGTGCAATCATATCTATGAAGAGATAATGACTGAGGTTAATGCCAGCTCACCAAATCATGATGTAGAAAACACTGTCTACAAACAAGACCCTGTAATTTGTTAGAAATCTTCAAGCAAAACTGGACTTAGCCCTACAGAACTTTGAGCCCTTTGCCAGCCATCTAGATAATTTCTTACGCATGTGCTTAAGCACCTGCACATTCTGATAAATTTCAGTATGACAGCACATATGTTCAAAGCCATGTGTATGTTTAAGTACTCTTAGGACAAGTTTATTCAGCTTTTCCTACTCAGACTGTCAGCTGGCTTATAAAGTGTTCCTCAGGTGTGGAATTCTTCTTGTAGAAACCTGGGTATCAAGAGTGAGATTATCAAGATTTTAAAGGGATTAAAAACTACCAAAAAATGTGAGAAGAAAAACTGTTTTTACATGTCACTTTTTCGAGTTTGAAAGATGCTAACATTTTCATAACCAGAAAAAACAGTGCCAAAGTAGCTGTTATGTATCCTCTCAGGAGAAGGTCGTTATTATGGACACAATGTTTGGTGCTTTTGATGAGCATTACAAGGAACTAGTAGATTGTATGATCATTTTAATGGGAAGTTTCAAAAGTAAGTTAGAAAAAAATTTGGTGGGTTGTTCTGGGTGGACCTGATCTGATGCATGGATCAATTTAAATGGCTGCTGAATTCTTTTCCTGTAGTTTCCATGATTTCTTCAAAATCAAATAGATCTTGATTAAATGCGTAACAAAATGCTTACATTAATAAGTGACATCTCCTGTGAAACTACAGAATTAGCAAGAACAGAGTAAACTTTCTCATTCTTTCACAACAACTTGTTTTCCATTTCTTTTTATGAGGATCCTCTGTCTCTAAAACTCAAATTCTGCAAATCTTAGAGAATAAACAGGACTCAAATTACAGTTGATTCTGGGCAGCTGACTTCAACAGATTCTATGTGGTTTTCCTGTACTGACCAAATTGCAGAAAACATCAGGGCGTGGCAATTCTAGAAATTCCCTGGAAATTCCCAGTGTAGACTAAAGAATACAGTAATTAATACTCATTCCATGTATGCTGATTTTTTTCATTCTTTCTGTATTTTTTCTAGTGTAGTTTATTTGTGTTATGTGTGTGCATCCACTATGAGTTTGATTTAGCAGTTTGCTTTAAAGAGTGCGATGAATTCCTGTCAGACAGCATGACTATTTCATCACATATGAGTGAAAAATCAATAGCAGAGCAGCAAAAAGCTTCTACTTTTATTTCTAATCCTTGTGTTTTTTTTAGCTATGCTATGCATTTACATAGAGCATTTGCTCTCTGGTTAAAAAAAAAAAAAAAAGAAAAAAGAAAAGAATGTTAACATTCCATTAAATTCTGGGATACAAATTTCCTCCAGATTAAAAATGACATTTGCTTTAAGTGCTGGGTTTTGTTTCCATAATAATTGCTGGGTGATTTTGATTTAGAAAGACAAGTGAACAACATTTAAAGTCTTCAAGACTCACTATTGCATTACTGTAACATATGAATAACTTTGCTTGTTAAGTGAACATTTGTAACCAATTAGTCTGAAGAATGTATCCTTAGAGCTGAGAAAAAGAGGACCTCTTCAGCTACCCTTGTTCCGCAGTCTTGAACACTGTTCTGCTATGACAGTGGTAAGTAGGAGCTATGTATACATGTGCTTGGTGCACCAAGGTATTTAGCTGGGAATGGTGGTAGTAGAGAATAGGTAAATCAAGTTGTTTTTACTCCTCTGGTATACAGTTAGTGGAAGGAATCTTTTGCTGGTGATATTATCAGCCTTCATGGAACGGGGGAAAAAAGGTTGAGAGGTTATCGGAAGGACTTCTGTCATGATGCTGTTTATTTGTCACTGTTACTCAAGGCAACAATAAGAATCCAAGTCCTGTAAATGGTCCTAGAACAATTCTGCAGCCAGTTTACTTGTAGAGCTCCCACTGGTTTTAAATTGCATAAAAAAATTAACTATGTTAATGATGTAAAAAAATTAACTGTGTAAACACTCCATCAGTTTGAAGTAGTCTTGTCTTTGTCTTTTATTGAGCCAGACTTTGTGTTATTTTCTGTAGAGATAAAAGCTGTGAAAAACAGGGGACTATACCAAGATCATATCCTCAGACAGTCTGCATTAAACCAAGTAATTCAATAATAAAAACTCAGGAATTTGTAATTTATACTGCCATAAATCCTGTCTGAATGAACCTCTTCAGAAATGTGTGCATACACACACCCTCACTTCCCATCCCTTCCACTGACAGCTTTTCACAATATTGTTGAAATCAGCTGTAATAAATAAGACAGTGGGTTAAGGCATTAAGGACATGAACTAGACATGGACAGTGTTTGACTCATATCAGATTAGTTACTGATTATGCCTTTACATGACTGTCAGAATGTAGTTTCTTACTAGTAAGTGCAAGATATCTAAAACATTATTCCTAGATATTTTTGTGAGAAAATATACTAGTTACAATGTTAGTATCTGAACCAAAACACTGTAAGAACTGCCAAAAAATTGCTGGGTTTATGGAGACATCATCACGTCTACAAGTGAACTCCTGTTTCTGTGCAATATAACTACCATGAGAATCTGTTCATAATAAAGGATTTCAGCACTGTGAAGTTCATCATCATAGTCCCTAAGTATCAGATACTTGGCTCCTCCAGGAGAAGCTACAGCCTGTTGCATCTAGATTGTTGTCTGCATACCTAAAAGAAAAGATTCTGACCTGGTTACTGCTCTGTTGGAGACCTAGGTGCTGTTTCTGTACTAGAGGAAGATGCCTTCTTCTTTGAGTTTACAGACACTTCAGGTAAATCTTCTTTGTTCAAGTGAAGTAGGAATCAGTGCTTTGAAACAGAGGTGAAAGCACAAATGGCGATCCCTCTTCATCCACAGGTTTTTACTAATGCGATCTTCAGTCCAACAAAGTACTTGAGCCATGTTAGATTAAATAATCTCTTTTCTTCTTCTTACTCAGTTCTAATGTTGTTTTTCCACTGTGCACACAGTCGTGCCCAGAAAAACACCAGCTGTTGCCTAGGGTTAAAGCTTTCCTCTTAAAATAAAGATCTAGGTTCCAGTCATTGCTCCATGGTGCGTTTATGCATTTTGTGACTGCCTAATGCAGCATAAATAGGCAGCAGTTCAAGCAGGTGCTGAAATTCAAGTCTCTCTTCTTACAGGTATGATTGTTAACACCCACTGGATTGAATCCCTTATGGAAACAAGTAGATTTACCTTCAGGATTGCAGCAGGACATGAGCTTACACCATGGTATAAAGTACACAGTAGTGTGCTGAGTTGCTTGGTGCTGTCCAGTTTTAAGTGCTTAGGTGCTTTTTTACACACTAGAAGTTGATCTGTAGGTTCCAATGCACCTTTGTTGAAACCTGAGGCCCCTGTGAACTTTAAACAATATCTGAACAAAGATTTTCAAAAGCTCAGTTGATTAGATGCATAATTCTTCCTTAAATCCCACTTTCGGTACTACAAATAGCCCTGGATTAAAATTGTTTGCCCAGGGGTTTGCTTTGGGATGAATTATATTCCACAAGCCCAAACTACATTTTGCCTCCAAAAAGGATAGTCACAGTAAAATATGGAAACAATACAATTTAACTATGGGAGCATTACCAAGAGATCACAGAATCACAGCATGTTAGGGATTGGAAGGGACCTCGAAAGATCATCCAGTCCAATCCCCCTGCTGGAGCAGGAACCTAAATGAGATCACATAGAAAGGCGTCCAGGCGGGTTTTGAATGTCTCCAGAGAAGCAGACTCCACAACCTCCCTGGGCAGCCTGTTCCAGTGCTCTGTCACCCTCACTGTAAAGAAGTTTCTTCTGAAATTAAAGCAGAACCTCCTGTGTTCCAGCTTACACCCATTGCCCCTTGTCCTATCATTGGGCATCACTGAGAAGAGCCTGGTTCCATCCTCCTGACATTCACCCTTTACATATCTATAAACATTAATGAGGTCTCCCCTCAGTCTCCTCTTCTCCACGCTAAAGAGACCCAGCTCCCTCAGCCTTTCCTCATAAGGGAGATGCTCCACTCCCTTAATCATCCTGGTGGCTCTGCGCTGGACTCTCTCAAGCAGTTAAGAGATCTCAGAATGCTTTCCAGAGAAAATCTATGTTACATACTATGAATCTGAGGTACAAGCTATGGAAGTGACTTGCTGAAGGCAACCCAGAAGGCCAGTAGCAGAAAAGCCAGATATCTAGAATCCAAATCTTCTACTCCATCTATGCAGCAAATAATTTATGCCCATGTAGTGTCCACTTACTTTGGATTCTAAAATAGCTGACAAAATAAGATTTTGTTCATCTGCTTATTTATTCATTTGCTACTTTGCTCATCTGATGTAGTTTAAAATTTTAAGAAATAAACCATTGAATTTGCTTCTTTATTTCTCTGTTACATCTTGCCTTTCTTTTTAAATTACTACCAGCTTTGTAGTTCTGTAGCTTTGTACATGGTAGGCATTCTTTAAAATACGGAATAAAATTTACATCCGTTATTGATAAGGATTCTGTTTTTTTCATAAACATTAGAGCCAGGAGTAACTGTTATGGTTATCAGATCCAATTTGTGTTCTAATGTGTGATAGAGAAAGCTTCTCTTTCTCATATCTATCTTCCACTAATTCCTGTGGCTAGTACAATAACTTATGGTTAAAAATAACTTTCCAGAAGCCTCCAATAGTGTATTCTAGGCAACACTGTGGGGAGGAACAAATCCCAAGTATGACATCCACTGGCTTATGGACTAGAAATTCACAAATCTGTACAATAGTCTTACCCCCAAAAAATCAAAATTAAAACAATGAAAACATCTTCCAGTTACATAAAAGTAAAGCAATTGGTGCCTAAGTTCAGGACATTTAGTTTTCAATGAAATATTGAAATTTCTATATTTTATTTTCTCCTCTTACTGTATTTCTAAGATTTAAAACATTTCCATCAGTTAAATATGACAGAAACTCAATTTATGTTCATAACCAATAGATGCATTCAGAAATAGATTTTCTCTCTCCTGTTTTTGATATGGCAAATTCACTTTTAGCTCTGATGAAAGTAAAATGAGTTTTCTGAATCTCACAGAATGCTGTAGTTTTTCTTCATTGAAGCTAAATATAGCAGAACTGATTCTGGAGTATCAAAGCTGTGGAAAATATTAATGTCATATAAAATGAGGGTTGGCATTTCTACATCACTGGTCTTTGTGTTAGTCGGAATGGAAGAAGAAGATGTTGCAGTGAATCAGATCTTGCAGAACCCAAATTTTCATTTGCCATTTCCTTTAGAAAAACATTCTTGCTTTTTTTTTTTTTTTGGGGCTAGGGGGAGAAGAAAGAAAAGAAATAAAGAAATTGACATGTCTAGGCTTATGATTTGCCCTGGAAGTTCGAGTTGTTAGACTCAGTTTTTAGTTTCTTTCCATGAAAACCTTAAAGAGGAAATTTCTGAATAGTGCAAACAAGACTGAACACCCAGTTTATCTTTATTTAAAGTTTCTTGTTGGTGTAAGATTAAAAGTCAGCAAACACTAGAAATAAATAGAATATTTCAAGAAGAAAAAAGCACCTTGTATTATTTCTAATGCTTTTGGCTGCTATATCCCAACATGTCCCAGGTAGGTGCTGCTGTTATAACCTTCATGATTTAAGTTCACACAGTGAAAGAAACCCTACTCACACAAACAAGGCTGTTTACAATTCCTGAGATGAGGTCTATCACATTAGCTGGAAAAAGGTCTCCGTTAACATCAGTGTTTTCTGGATAAAGCTAACAGTATAAGGCTAATTTGAGATTGTGTATAAGTCTTTACTAGAGCAGTGACCAGATTGTGGTATCCCAGCCTGTTGTTAGTTGTTGCAGTAACTGTTGGCAAGTTTTGACATATTTCTGTGCCAATCTCAAGATTTGAGACAGTTTCCACTGTATGGCTGGCCTGCCATCCTGTTGGCTAAGGTCCCCTGTAGCTGCAAGAACAGTAGCCACAGAAAGGCATTGACAGGGAATCTGAAAGATTTGGAAAGGAATTTGTTGTGAAGAATGGCTATTTTTACCCTCCTTCTCTCTTGTGGGTAGCTGATGACAGGTCAATTACCAAGCACTTTAGTAGAGGGGAAGAATCTCTTTCTTGCTTGAAGATTGTCCAAGACATTATAATATGCTAAAAGTTGCATATCCATATAATGATAGGTCTTGTTCCACAGAGGGACCTACATTTCCGGGGTAAATAACACAAGCAATTGTCATTTATGTACTATATTCCACTGCCATTAAAAAAAAAAAACAAAAACAAACAACAACAACAAAAAAACCCCCAACCCAAACCAGAAAGTGACTTAAGCTTTTAGAGTCAGATTTATCCTTGAACCAATTACATGGGCAAAGGGTCTACTGTTCACATCTTTGATTCAGGTCTGTTTTAAAGAAACCTGAGACCACACTTTTAGTACAGCATCTATAAATCTTAGGAAAGATTCAAGATGCCGGAGGTTGGGAACACCACAGTATATTCTATTTCTCTCACTATTGGTTCTGTGTTGATAGCCTGAGAAACTTATTTTTAATTGTTTTTTGAAATACTGCCCAACTGTTTTTGCTGTGCTGGCACAGTCTGGCTCAGGAGAGCCATGCAAGCTTGACTTTTTCATTCTAGAAAGGTTGCAGAGGCAATTGTGCACCTTTAGGTGTGACGTTGGACTTACTGTTGCCCGGAAGAGTCTCTTAAAGCACCTGTTGTAATTGATGGCTATATGTTTTCTTTTATACGTTTCTACAGATAACAAGCATAATTGTTCTAGCCTCTGAAGCCTGTTATTGGTTTAGAATATACTAAAGCAATCTCTTTACTAAGTTTGTTTATAACTACACCTTATGTCACAAATTATTCATTCAATAAAAGTGGATTCATCTAGAAAGGATTGGCTGTATCAGTTTTAAGAGTACACCTTTAACTGAATGGCTGCTGCTCACTGTACAGACTCAGATTTCCTTTCTTTTCTTTTAAAATCCAACTTTAACACAAAGGGGCAATTTGCCTTGTTGTAGCTCAAGTAGGATTTCCTACTTAAAGAGACTCTTTTTTCTTTCCAAACAAACAAGTATCTAGACAGTACCAACTCAAAAGCCAGTTGAAAAACATCACATGCATGGAGCTTACTGAGTGACTATAAGTCTTTTTTGATCTTTCAGCGTAGACCTCTGAACCCAACAAAATAAACAACCCAGATTATGTCCTAATTGCTCCTAGTGAGCAGAGCTGCAACACCTGGGTGTGTGGTTTCCCTTTATAAATTAAAAGGTCAAGCTAGCCCCTCCTCCCTTTAGGAAAACATCCTGTGCCTATGCTCTTAGTGGCCTTAGGCAGCTAATCAGTATTGTGCCAGTGGGTTAGTTGTGTGTGGGGGTGTCTACTTTTAATGTATTCCCTCCCCTCCCGCTGCCCACAGTATTTTATTCTCTGCTGCTGGTTTCCTTTGGAAACATTCTTCTGCTTAAGCATTAAAGAGGTGATGCTTAACAAATGGGAGCACTCTCATATCAAGCCTTGAGCTCTATCAGGGGTATGACGAGTCTTCTAAACAAACCAGTGTGATCTGCATAGTTAGCTATACTACTGTATACAAGGTACCTTGCCTCCCTAGGTCTGTAGGCAAAGACTCACCCCGTGGTGATAAATTCCCAATCACATTAGATCACCATAGCAGAAATAAAATAAGAAGGGGAAATAAAAGTTTCTTAATTAGAACACAGCAAAGAGGTACTATACTAACTTGTGTTTAAACAGAAAGTTGAAAAGGGTGTGAAAAGAAAACATTCTCTGGGTCATCACCTCACAGCATTTCCTTTCTAACAAGCTTGAAATAAGCAACTGAAGGCAGAAGGGACTCTCTAAAACATCTGCTATGCCTCCATTCCCACATTTCCTTTAGAATCTCTTTCAAAGTGCGTGTTGTTTCTTTCTGTTGGTAGGTCTAAAGTTAGGGTGATTGTACTGGAAAACACATGGCATGCTGCCACCATTTGTGTATTTTTTTTACAAAGGTAAAAACATTTTATCAGTCCACAGTGTTGACAGTTTGCTTTTCCACTTTTCTATGTAAAACCTGCTGGTCTTTTTGAAGGTACCGCAAACCCTATATTTTAAAAATAACTATTCTTACAGAGTAGCATTTCTCCCTAGGAAAAAAAGGGGTTTGAAAAAATAAACAGTGTAAGTCCTGGCATGGAACGTGAGAATATCATGGATATGTATTTAGTGTTTGTATGTAACTCAGCTGAATGCTGTGCCATAGTTGAAGCTCACAAAACCTTATGTAACACCAGTTGTAATAAGTAGAGAATATTAAAGTGGGGCTTTTGACCGATGAAAGGCACTTATTCCCTGAAAGAAAATAACTTAAATAAATATCTAGATATAGCACTTACCTACTGGGGCAGCTAACAGAACTATGATTTTGAGACAGTACAGATGACTTTACAGTGGCTGCCAAACAGTTACATTGACACAGCTTAGTTTATTAGAAATTACTCTTAGCTATGGGGCAAAGGTATGTGCCTGTATCTGTATCTATACACTGCTGTGCCAAGGGACTGTTTTGGCTGAGCTTGTAATACAAACTCATCTCACTTCTCTTTCTCTGAGCTCCTTATGCTACAGTCCTCCCATCCTTGTTTGCACTCAAGTTTTTCCTAAAGGCTTGCTCCTAACAATGACGAGAATTAATGACTGTGTTTCAAGGCTTCCCAGTACATCCTGTCATTTCAGAGCCTGTCTTCTATACTGTAGGCTCTGAGAGGCAGTATTTGTTTTCATGTTTGTCTTATGCAATGCCAAGCAATTCATTCTGTTCAACAAACAATAAAAGTGGGTGAAATTCTGCTCACTGTTATACTTTTGCAAATCTTAAGCCTTTTAACTCCATATAGAGAAGAACAAATAAATATATTTCATATGCATTGTTACATGCCAATATATACCTATGCAAAGCAGAAGTCTTGTTATATTTCAGGATGGAGGATTAATTTATTAAGCCATGCAAAGCAGATGTTTCTCTTTAATGGCATAAGAAAATATTTTCTTTGGTCATCTGAAGCATTCCACATATTTTATATTGCTTAAGGAATAGAACCTCTTACTGTTCCTTCTTCCCATCTTTATCACATCTTTACACTATCCATGTATTATAGCTCAACATCGCACAAGTAAACGCAGCCCTGTTCTCCCCAGTCTCTGTTCAACTCTTTCAAAGAGTTTTGTCTGACACTTTTATTGTCCAGATGATTTGTGACGCATACAGATGTTATATTTGGTAATACATTGATTATCAAAACATGTCCTGTTGCTCACTTGAGGTTTACAACTTGATGCATAGATGTATTACAAAGATTGATAGTCTTAATAAATGCTAATCTATCAATTCTGTAACTGTACAGGGATTTTGTTGTTGTTGGGGTTTTTTTTTTTTAAGATGCTAGATGGCACTGCTAGTCCAGGCTTTATTTTGAACAGCTGGATTTCATAAAGCTATTTCTGCAAGTTACGAAAAGGGCATGTAAGGTATTACTTAAACTTGACAGCTAATGCATTCTGAGAAATATACGCCATGATACATACAATAATGTTTCCACTGTAAGACTATTCAGGTTTAGGTCTATAACCTCTAGTTAAATCCACTTAAAATTGTTGTACAACTGTTGTTGTGTTTGCATTTTGTCCTCTGTATTTCTTCTTCACATGCCACCTCATTTCATAGTTGTTGAGTTATGATAGCATGGAACTTATTACATATTTTGATTTTTTATTCAAAATGTTGGTCATGTACTTTCAAAGCATTTTTAAATTTAAGAATTAGAGATCCAACAATGGAAGAATACACGTTTTTGTAACTGGAATTATTTATTTGATAAACATAATGCCACCCATGTTGAAAGTCATAAAATAATTATTTTGCAGTTCTGCAGAATATTATATTTAGGTATCTCTGTAAACATAACATAACTTGTATTTCATCTATTGTCTACTTTTCTTTTATAGAAATTAGAGATTTGATGTTGTTATCTGCTAAAAGGTGGGGGTTTAATTTAAGAGAAATAGTTTTTACACCGAAAAAATAAGGGGAAGGTTCACAGTAAAAAACTCCTGCAACACGGAAAGACGCTCCTGCTGCATAAAAATTTGTGACTTGAAAAAGTTTATACAATGTTATTGACTATTCATTCTCTGTTTAGTTAGTATCAAATTCTCTTCTTTTGTTTATTGTGCAGTAAGCTTACAAAGAAACTGCAAATTCTCAGCCTTTTGGGCAGACAGTTGGATACCGTGTCTAAGTGTTGGGAGCAACCAAACGGAACCTGCACCGTTCTGACCACTGGCTGGGTCACTGGCTGGGGCGTAAAGACTCACCTGAGTAACTCGAGAAATCCCTTCAATCTCCCCTTTTGATTTGCCTTTCACAGGCCAGTACTTTTTATTTCTTCTCATCTGTCTGCTATCATGTTAACAAGGAAAGGAGAATCTCAGCAGTTCATTGACAGCATAATAAAATGGGATTTAGATTTCAGGATTTGAAGAATGGCTTGCTTTTAGGGTTTTAAGCTTTCGTCTCGTACTTGTATTGCCCCAGTGATCAAAAAAGCCCCAAATCCCATAATGTATGTTGTTGGCCCTATGAATTGTTCACCTAAGTTGTTCAGTCATAACTGGTAGAACATAAAATGTATAATAACTTTATGCAAAATTTTGCTTATTTCTCTGTAATATTAAACAATTAATATTCTGTGAGGCTTTTCTCAGGTAATTATTTCCATCTAAATAAAACTGAAGATGCAAAGTCTAATTCAACACAGTTGAATAGAGAATAGCCCAAATTCATTCCAGACATGAATTAAGTGAACTGATGAGGTGAATTTGGCCTTGTGTGTCTGCATAGGAAAACTCATACTGCCTCACGGAAACCCAATGCAAATGTAACCTAAGAGTATTGCTTTGAAAATCTGTGCTAGACGATGTTCTCAGGTGAATATTGTGCTAAATACTTCATGACTGTTGAGAGATGTTGCTTGACAATGTTGTGTGCAGTTCCTAGCTGAAAATAAGCACTGCTTTGTGAAAACTAGGCAGGAGTGAACATTGGTAGAAGGGTTATTTATTGTTGATGGAACAACTATAGTGCAATCCAGTACTGAAACATTTGCAAGTTAATATACTCTAAAATACTGCAAAACTTTTTATTTTTATAAGGCTGCATTATTACTTTCAAATAATGTTTCTGTATATATTTAAGTTAATTTAATATATTTTATCTGAGCAAAAGAGTAATGAGAGTTGTATCAATGTGAACTCCAAACATTGTGACATCTATGGGAAAACTCCATCTATATTTAAAACTGCAGGTTTTACTCAAAACTGCAGTTGCCTAAGAATGCTGTCAAAAATACAGTGATATCTACTAGGATCAACAATTATGTATATTAGTCTGTCAACTGTTCCTAATTCTGCATAATTTAGAATTAGAAAGGTCTGCATTATTGATCAATAAAGAATGTATGGGTTAGTTTCATGTGAGAGAAAGCTGAGCAAATAAAACCACTCTAATGTGCTCTATCTATTATTAATCAGTGCAACAGAATAACTCTTAAAATATCCCAGTATGCAGTAGGCATCAGTAACAATTTTAAAGACTTGTTACTTATTCTGCACTAAGTTTTTGAGCTCCCTGTTTCAATTGTTGTGGTTATGTCTATAAGTACTCTAATGTAGGATTTGATGTGATTTTTTTTTTAATAGAAATATTTATTCATTTTGCCTATTCTAATTTTAATCCATGTCAGCAAGGGACAATACCAAATTAGAGCCTCCATTCTTCAGAAAATCCTATAACATGTTAAGGCACTTACTGAGAATTTCAATGGCTTCCCATATAGACATAGATATAGGGTTTAGCCAAGGAAGCTTTCAGCACAAGATCAGGACTGAAATTGGCAGAGGCTGAGCACATCTTAAGGAAGCTGTATTTTTCATATCAAATTGGTGCCTGGAAAATAACCCAGAAGTCATATCAATTCCATACAGAGAAAAACATCAAGATAGAATCGAAGCCAGCTGATTAGAGTCACCCAAGCTATCTGCATGAAATGCAGTGAACAAAGGTGGGTTTTGCTCTGCTCTTGAATGTTTTATATATTTTATTCAGAATTTCAGAGAGGGATCTGAATACGGTAACCTCATGGGGCGCCAAGTGAGTGGAACACTTGAACATGGTCACCTCATGACAGGTGGGAATGTGGGCTCATGCTGAGAGGTAGGTTTCCTGAAGAAGAGGAAAGATGCATTTGCTTGCTTCTGGAGTCTGTTCAGGAGACTGGGGTTTTGCATGCCATGCTGCAAAAAGCCATGCTCCTTCTTGCTGTGTTCTACCACATGGACAAACTTTTATTTTTTTGTTTGTTTAGTGGAATAGCTTCATCAGGAGGGTCTGAAATTCCTTATCTGGGAGTATCAGACTAGCCAATAACTGGAGGGCTTTGGCACATCTGGGGACATGAATATGAGTGTCCTCAGATAGAAAATTATTCTTTCACAGTCTGCATGTGTGCTCTGATCTCTTGGTGTAAAAGTGAAGGCAGTTCTTCCAGGTATCTTCTAAATGAAAGTAATTGATACTGCATTTTATGCAGATCCTACTTCAGCTGATGTTCAGTAGATGTACTCAGAGAACGAGTGCTTGAACAGAGAAGTAGTAAGAGTGACCCCATGGTCTTCTTACCTACCTCTAGGTATCAGTGTTTGAGGTGCTTCTCCTGTTGACCATAGAGTGGGATCTATACCGTAATTCTTCTGAGCAAATCATAGAATCATAGAATGGTTTGGATTGGAAGGGACCTTAAAGATCATTTAGTTCCAACCCCCCTGCCATCAGTAGGGACACCTTCCACTAGATCAGGTTGCTCAAAGCCTCATCCAGCCTGGCCTTAAACACTTCCAGGGAGGGGCCAGCCACAGCTTCTCTGGGCAGCCTGTTGAAATCTTGGGAGAAGGTGAGTTGTGTCCTGAACTCCAGTAACTACAGCGACTTGATCTCCCTTAACCATGGAAAGATTCTTGTTGATTATGTCAGAATGGGGTGTCAGCATTGCAGACCGCAGCGGCTTGATGGGAAGGTCTTGGCCCCAGTGTGCTGAGTTGACATCTGGCCATAGGTAACTGCTAAGTTAAGTAGGGAGCAGTATAACACTTAAGAAAAAGCTGTTTAGTCTCTGCCAAACTGGAAATAGCTATTCACAATAATAGAGGCACTGCAAAGTTTAGGAAGATGTTGAAGAACAATTTCAATTTCAAGGGCTATTATTAAGTGCCCAAATTGCTTTTAAACTAGCATCAGGCATCTAAAGCCATTTTTTAAAAAAACCTGAGCCCCTATGTAGATATCCTATTTATTTCAAGATTTAAGTCTAGTGCTAAAGGCCTGATTCTATGATTTGCCTGCACTGGAGATGGACTTTTGCCCTTACCTTCAATAGAAGCAAAATTGGGTTTCATTTGTGCGCACACATAGTAAATCTGAGGTATCAACAAGCCTTTCCCGACACTACAGTACTTTTTAAAAAACTGCTTCATTTTTAACCAAGTTAATTAGTTTCCAAGCGAGTAGGATGCTTTTATGCCCTTTTAATATTCTCTTTGCAGTGTGTTGGTTGCCTGGGGTTGGAGTGTTTTTGATTAACTATATGCGATAATGAAAACCATGAGAACGACCTTATGCAGGAGTTCTCTCTTTCTGATGTTCCATATAAAACGGCGGAAGTCTTACAATATTTAACACACAGCTTTTTCTCTCCTCCTGCTCCTTCCCCAACCCCCTTCAAGCCAGAGCTCAATCTAATTACTGAAGTGTTAGAAATTGGTTGTATACCAAGAGTTTAGTGTTTTGTAAGGTGTGTCCAAGCGGAGAATTTGACTATTTTTACTGGGAAGAAGGGACAGCACAGTCTGAAGGACAAAAAACAATGGCTGCTTTGGTTACTGTGATGTCCTGCAGTGTGACTGAGCTTGACACTCAGCTGAGCCCATTTATGCCTAGGGTTTCTTAATGAAGCAAGTGTGATGCCCTGCTCCACTTCCACATTTGTTACTTTTTCAGCTAAATGTTGTTGACTGTTGGATCTTTCCTACACCCTAAAGCCTATGAAGTGGATTATAACTAGCCTGTTGGGACTAAATAAGATGACCAAATACTAGGGGTTGAGGAAACAGTACTGACTGTCTACTCTGGATTCTGTGTTATAGACATAACTTTTTGTGTTAATTCCTATTGCAAAAATACTTTTGGATATGGATGATTCTCATGTGAAAATATGCATAGCAAGGTGTAGTGCCTGGTAAATATCTGAAAGGATCTGATTCTTCTCCCAGTGAAATAGGCAGGAGTTTTGCAATTTCCTTTAACTAGAGAAGGACTGAAATCCTTGAAAGAAGGACATGACCTTAATAAGTAGGCATATTTTGCTGTCTCACATGGATTTGAATTTGTATTAGACAAATTACAATGGCATTCAAATTCACCTTTGCAAATATTTTAAAACTATAAAGTTTGTATCAGACTGAAAATCTCAGCCTGTTTCTCTGTGCCACTAGTGGGAGGAACTCTGTAGACTGTTGGGGCTGATGTCAAGCTCTGTAGCAAGTTCTGAGCTCTTGACAGATATTATTTCAATTTACTTTGGATGGGAGGGGGCAAATGTGATGTCCAGAGTTCCTTAAAATAATGTAGAAAGGCTTAGAGAATTAGATGTTTAAAAATAATTGTGGCTCCGATGTTGAAATATGTAGATGCAATGTGGTTTTGTACCCATGGGAATTTTGCTGCAGACTGTCACTGAAGCAGGAACTGGAACCCATATATTATTATTTGGCATACACTACAGAAAAAGATTTGTCCATTTTAATTTTTTCAGGAGCAGAGATATGCCCAGAATGGAAAAAAGTAATCAAATACAATTGGGAATTCATTGATTCTGTTTTATGATAACAAAATGACCTACAAGCTGAAGCCAGTTTAGATTAAAAACCTATTGTAGATCATAGGTTTCAGTGTTGCAAACTGAAACTGAACATACTCTGGGCATAAATTTTTTTAAAGTGAAAATAATTCTACAGCAATTGAAACTGGTATGTATAATCCTGTCCAGGGACAGGCTTTTCGGGTTTTGTAAAACATTACTGTATTGGGCTAAGAAGTTCTTATAGGTTATTGGTTTGTCATAGTTAGGGAAACACTTTTGTTGGTATATATGTGTTTATTAATTTCACATCATTTGGCAAATGGGCAAACATTTCAATGCAGTACTGTGTGTAATCACATTTTCTGTACCATGTATTAGATCTACTTCTGTAGAAGGTATTAAATAAAGATGAAAGAGCCTTTGTCAACATGAGCAGAAGAATAGTGGGTACTACAATGATTAGATACAACTAGTGCCATCTTTTTTTTGTTGTTTTTTGTTTTTTTTTTTTTTTTTAAAAAGACATGTCCCTGTCTCATTAAAATCCATCCTCTGAAACCTCTTAGTTATCTGTTCCTTTACAAATGCTATAGTACAAAGTGCTAAATTGCAGGGATCAAATTAACTCTCCATACATTCAGATTAGTGTTTCTCTGAAGTAAACACTGCTTAAATGTTCAAAGTAAGAGCAGTGGCTTTGAAAAGGTGTTTGGGATAACTATAATACTATTTTTTACCACAGCAGTATCTTGATGGCAAACAGACACATCACAGCGTGTCACCTTTTTGCAGACAGCTGCTGGGCTGTAGTCTGCATCCTTACTGGCTCTGCGTGGTATTTCAGAGTGCAAATCTGGGTAGAATTTGTCTGGTTGTGTCCGAAGAACATTGCTGTGAAACTTAATGGCAAATTCAGCAATAATTTTCAGCATTGGGAGGAAAAGTAGGAGAACATGCCAAATATGACTCAAAGCCAGTTCTCAATTCCTGTTTAAATATTAGTAGCCTGATACTAAAGCTTAAAACTTTTTATTGCTTTAAAAATAAAAAGTAACACATTGTCATATGTGAGAAGTATGAGTCAATTTTGTACTGACTAATTGTAAATGGCACAAATCTATATTTTAAAAACATTTGTGACTAATTTTACGTATTTGTTTAATTAGATGACCTTTAAATACAAGCACAAATTATTTTATATTTAGTTTTCCAATAAAGCTATATCCAGATATCAGTCTTTTGATAGGAACCATCTGCAACATTTGATCTTTCTGCATATTCAAATTATTTTTTATTCTTTTACTTTCCTTCTGAAAGCAATGCTTTAATTCTGAAAGCAATGCTTTTTTTGCCAATGTTAACAATGTGGCACCTAATTGAGATCACAACTCCATGGCATGATACAGGCATACAACTCAAATTAATTAAAGTCGAGGCCAAGCATGGATAGCAACTTTGAATTAGACAACCGCTACAATTCCTTGTAGGTCATACACATTTTGGAAATGCAAGTACTGTAGAAAGGAGACAAAAATCACACAGACAATATACTGATTTAGAGATAATTGTTCCTTCTAAATTTAAGTTTTATACAGTAAAATTGGTGTATTCCATGAAAGGTATTTTGATACCAAATTAATCACGTTTATAAGGACAGTGAGACAACCCATGACTAGAAAGGTTCTAGTGATAATAGTTTTTCATGTGTCAATAATCAAAGAAATATTTTGCTGGTAGCTACTCTTCTAAAGCAGTAACAAATGTATCTTCCACTCTCTTATGACTGTACCTCTTATCTTTTGCATCTTCTGTTGAAATTCCCTTTCACTATAGCAATGTCATCTGAATTTTTAACATAAGCTATTAACTGAACTTTTCTGACTGTTTCACCTGCTCAAGTTGTATTTAATAAACCAAAATACTCCATTATATGAGCTGAAAGGTATATATTTCCCAGCAATAATAAATACAGTTCAAAAGGGCTCTTGTGTTTTCTCTGATGCGGTTTGTGTGTATTGCTATTGAACTTTAGGATAAACGTCTGTTGTCTGTGTAGATTTTCCTTGATGGTTTGATGTCAGGTGCACAGATTAGGACTTAATCCTGCTAACTTCTGTACAAAGAAATACCACCAGTAATCAGTGGCTACCCACAAACCATGATTATCAGAATAGGGCACTCTCTGTTTTCTGAATAGAAAATGTAAATTGTTTAGTCTGAATAGCTTGTGGCATGCAGTCACTTCATATATAACTCATATGTAAATGATACTTGACACCAAGCAAACTGTTGCCCTTAATGTAATTGCTCACATTAGAAATGGAATCATTTCTTGAAAAGACAAAGCTAAAAAAGCTAAAGAGGCACATTACTTTTTCTTCCTCAGATGCTATTTTTATGTTTTTCATCTCTGATGCAGATATTATGCAAAAATACAAAGGCATTTCATTAAACATTTTGGTAATGTCTGTGTCTGATCATGAGAAACACATTTTTAATGTAATACAAAATGTAGGCATAGAAATCACTTTTATGAAGTATGTTTGGAGCTTAATGCATCCTCAGCCTTTTTGCTGTGGTTTATGTTTCCAGAATCTTGATTTTATCAAAGAAACCACTGTGTTAGCCTCCTTATGTGTGTGTTTATCTTCTCCTAGTTTTGCTGTTTGTAAAAATCTTCTGTTCCTCTGGTCTTAATGAGTGTATCTTTTTAAAAAGTAAGTGAGGCTGGAGTACCTTTACAGTAGTCTCTCTAGGCTTTATCTGCTCCGTGGAGGTTTACAAATTCTTACTAATGCAAAATTAGGGCACAAATTTCTCCTGTTTTCCCTTCACCATGAGCACTTGAGTGGGGAGAGGGAACATTATAATGAAGATGAAAAGCTTTATCATACTCACCCTGCAGGGCAGAGGATACAGAAGATCACAGCTGTCTCTACCTCTTGGCTCTGGATCTTATTAGTGTCATCAAGCAGTGAATCCTCTGTAGCTGTAGGCTGGACTTTCCTTGCTGTTAACAGGCCTCTGAATGAACTGACGTTCACCAAACTTTCTGCAGCTAAGTAAACTCAGCATTACTCAAAAGTTTTCTCCAGAGCCTAAGATGACAACAAATGGGATAGTGTTAGTACAACAACCCCATGGAGCTGTTTGATGTCTGCAAATTGGCTGGAGTGCGAAAGTGTATCTCTTGGGGGCTGCCCCTCCTCCCAGCCATAACCTGCCCCTCTAAAAGGGAGGCGAAGTTGTGCAGGCTGCAGCGTTATGGAGGGGAGGCATGGCTCTGCTCCCACGCTGCTCACTAACTCTTCTGCTGTCTTAATCATAGCAAGCACTGCCTTTGCTACCTGGCCGGTTCTTGTTATCTTTCATGTGAGATGGACAAAATGGAGAGTAGAGAAGAGGAATGCAAAATGACAGAGTACTTAAGAAAACTGCCAAGCTAGAAAGAGAGAGAGGGGACAGGAAAAGGACAAAATAAAACTCATTCTTCCCCCAGATTTTGAAATATTTCTTTGTTCCATTTAGTGGAATAAAGAGGGAGCTCCCTTCCATGAAATGCGCTCATGATAAATCTGATACCTTTCTATAGTGTATTATACTATTTATTTATAAAGACAGTCCAAACCTGGGAATGCAGCTTCAACAGATATCCTGTTATAAAAAGCTGAACCTTAAATGCTCAGGGAAATATAGCTTTATTGTCTACAAAGTTCTGTGTCTTTCCTGTCTTGAAAGCCATTTATCTGTTATTGGAAGATTTTTTCAATAATTTGCAGTATTTAAGAGCGCCATTATTAATTAGCCCAATCACATTGCTTGCTTAATGCCAAATGTTTTCAGAATGTCATCAAATTGCCAGTAAGAATGGATGGCAATAAATAAATGTAAAATAGCTTCTCTTTTATTAGAGATCCTGAGCATTGCTATTTTTAAAAATCTTGGACTGTAGTAAGAAGTTGAGCTAAATAAGAGAGCTTGGTAACCTCAAGGGTATTTTGATGAGACCTAGGAATTACAAGTGACTACAGACGGAAGTGTCATCTAAAACTGATACTACATTAAGTGACTGCAACACCAAGACACTAAAGAAATTTTGGAAGATACATGATAAGAAAATGGGATTTTTTTCCCTCTCATTTCTGGTTTACATTTTTGGGAAAGCAAATCTGCTTGCGTATATACACATTGTTTATCTATGAAATATGGAAGTGATAAGAGACACTTGGATACCAGTTTAGTTATGTCAAGACATGCCATAAGGATGGAAAAATATTGCCATATATTTTCTTCTAGATGAAACTGAGGCACACAGATTAAAACTTTCACAGGATAGTACATTTGGTACAACAGTCCAAGCTTCCTGCTTTCAGTCCCCAAAAGAAATAGATGCTCTGTCTCAGTGAATTCTTGTTCATGGATCTTTGTACAACAGTGATGCCTACAAAGAAAGAGGGAGAAGGAAGGTATCAGGGTACAGTGCAAAGAAAGAATCATCCATATGTTCTTACAGCAATCAGCAGATTAGAGAGTAGGGCAGTATGAGCCTGAATTACCTACAGCATAAGGCAAAGATTTTAAATTTTATCTCATTAAATAATTCTTCATACAGATCTGGAGCCTTTCTTCTAAAGGATCTCACAGAGATTTTACAAATGAATACTTTATTGAATGTTTTCAAAGGTCTCCTTAGCTTTAATGAGACCATATTTAGAAAGCAAAAGCACCTTTAAAATGAAGACTTATATCGTCTCTAACAGCAGCAGTACCTGAAGTTTGATGTATGAACTAAACCAAAACTAGCTTACGCTCTGGATTTGCCAAAGAATGGGTTAACATCACACTTTTGTCAAATAGTACAGTGGTATTTAGTGATGAAAAGTTACATTTTATTTGAAAAAGAGTCTGTTCACAGAATAGTGCCACCTAGCACCATATTAGGAAATCAATTTGTATGACTGGAGGAAAGAATGTGACCTATTCACCAGCCCTAAACACCACAGAATCCTGGCTTGGAAGTCTTCCATCTGAGAGTTGGCTAGACTTAGGTCTAACATCTTCATGAAATGTCAAAGTCATTCTAAAATGGGGGTAGTTTGTGAGTGTTTTTTAATTCCTTGCAGAAAAGCTTTCTATTTGAAGTCTGATTTAGCTAAAAGATGGTCTCAAGGAGGGAAAAAAGTTTGGCCTTTGTAATGCAAAAGCCTGGTCAAGGTTTCAGTTGTGGGTTTTGTAGGATGTAGTACTTTGTTACAGACTAGTATTTAAGACAGAATTTCGATAAGAAAATTAAATAGGATTTGGAAGTCAAAGTTAAGTTCCGATTTGATATTCCCCAAATCAACCTCGGATACTTCAGTACTTTAGTTTTACTTAGCTAATTTATGATGCTGTTGACTCTTAAGTGCTCTTGGCCTATTCTGGATCATGAACTTGGAAGTCTTTTAACCACTAAGTAAAAATTTTCTCCTGGAACTAAAAGCTGCTTTCCTAGGGGGCTTACTGGAATTGCAAGCCAGTTTACTACAGTTTTCCAGACATCCCAGCTGTAAGAAAAAATGAGTTATAGAAAAAAAAAAAAAGGCTATAAAGTACATTTTTTTTAAAGAACTATTTTGCACATCTTTTTATTTTAAAAGTGTAGGTTTTGGCTTGTATATAAATACTTTGCTTGCTTTCCATGATGTTTTTTTCATTACCTGATACTTGGTGGAGTGAATAGGGCAAGAAATAGTATATCTGCCACCTATGAGAAGATAAATCTAAAATGTTTATTCAGCAGCAGTTTAAAAGTTCTTGTGAAGAATCTAATTCTGATGTCATTGAAACCAGATGAAGTAAGTTTATGTAGATATAACAACATTACATGCTGTTGGTTGAGTAGATACTTTGAAAGATGTGAAAATGAATTGTAAAATCTGAACCTTTGTCGTCTAGAGTATCTTGGAAAACATTGAATGGCATGTACTCCTAATTAAAATTTAAAATCCCAAATCAGAATCCTGAAGAGCTCCAAGTCAAAAATGATTTAATAAGTTTAGGCTTGTAATTTCACTTGCTTTTGGGAAAGTTCCCAATAAATCCTCAGCTTTCATTTGTATTTTTCATAATTGCTCCTTAATAGCTAGGTGACCAAAGAGTTGCTTCTGCTCACTTCACATTGGTGTTGCCTATTTTGAGTTTACTTTAGTTTTTTAGCTCACTTTGTAGATTTAATCTGCAGGTTGCGGTAGTACAGGATCCACACAGCTGTCAAATAAACACTGCTATAATATCTCATTTGGACAGATCAGAAAATTCTGGAAGGAAGAATTAAAGTGGTGATAAAAACTGGTAAGAGAAAGGAAAAAAAGGTTGTGAGGAACAAATTATCTTTCACATTTTCTATGTGAGAAGAGAACAAGTACTACTGCAGATTTCTTCAGCTATTCTGTGGCCCTGGGGTGTTATTCATGTGATTTCTTTCAGGGAAGTTTCTTTGGTGACAGTACAGTTTAGAAGAGTACAAATGAGATGAACAAAGAGCAGAACAGAAGTTGTTCTTATGAAATACCAGCAAAACCAGAAGGCTTGCGTCTTCTTCCTCTATTGAATATTGAACTTGTTAAACACCAGTCTCCCCTCCATATTCAAATGAGGAAATTTTCCCCAGACTTGAGATTTTTGTACCTTTTTTTTTTTTTCCTATGGAAGATTTTCTGCTTTTTCTTATTACTCTCAAGACAGAAAAGGTAAATAGGAAAAGCATCAGTCAGGGGGTGTTGATGTTAAATTTACTCAGCATACTCATAAAGTGGTAAGACGGCACAAATTTAAGTCAAAATTTTAAGCCCTTCTTGACTACATTCCTCTTATCTAGTTACTGAATCTCATGATCCAGGCAGCCTTTTGGCAGGCTCTCTTGATTTTTTTTTCCTCAGTTGTTACTTGTCTTGTGCTTATTTGTACTAATTAAAGATGTTCCCACTGACTTGAAGGAGAAGAAAAAGGCTTGGATTTATATCCTGGATGAGGTCCCTGGAGGCATAAGGTGAATATAGTTCTCAAAGAAGCAAAAGATTTCCTTATGCTTACTAATTCTGGAAGGCACAGTCTAAATATGAAAATATGAATGGCTAACAAGTACATATATTATAAATGCTGGTCCCATTTATCACTGCCTTCTATAAATTTGCTTTCAGAAAGACCTTTGACATCTTTGAAGGTAAAACATTGCACAGGCCAAGTGTTAATAGCCACACTAAGACAAATTCAGCTTGTAGTTCTATCAACATAAATACAAAGTTATAGAGTTGCCTTTCAGTAGGCCCTGGGGAGGAACAATGCACATCCACTGAGACTTCAAAATAATTCAAATTGCTGTTGTTGTTCTTGAAACATTAAAGTGAATGATGAAAATGAGGAAACGAGTGCTGGCAAGAGATTAGCAAGAGGCAAACTGGGTGCAGCTATGTCCATGCAGCTATCCTGCTTTGCCTCCTTTGCTCATGACCTGCAACGCCCTGAATGCTCTAGTCCTGGATCTTTGCAGAAAAGCAGTTACCAGCTGTGCCAAACTGTGTGATTCTTTTGTGCTCTGAATACATGTCCTCCAGGGGCTAGGATGAAACCACCGCATTCATTTGCACTTGAGTAAAAACTACATTGTTTTCGCAGTCATTTGGCATCATGTTCAAAAAATATAAGGTCAAATTCAGCTCTAGTGTTGCAACTCAAATGATTTCAATGGCATTTTGCCCACCTACATCAGAGCTGGATTTGGCCCATCATCTGGATCTACTTAGTGAATACTGTGTTAAATGTTCAATGCCTTGCACAGGGTTTTAGTTATGTGCTTACCATTGAATTAAATGGGAATTGTATTCTTAGGCTCTTACCCAAATTATGAAACCATAGGACTGTGAAGGGGACTGTGTTTTTGTTGAAGTTTGTGCAGCACCAAGCACATTAGAACTTAAATTACAGTTGTGGTGCTGGGTGCATCTATGATACAGCTATTAAGCATGATAAAATACCTTGCTGGTGCCTCAATAAAGAGAACACAACAATAGTAAATAAAAAGATTAAACTTCCTGGCATGGGATTACTTTGCTTCTGTTTTTAAATAAGTGATGACTTCATACATTAAGCAGAGTGAGTGTATAGTTTTCTTAAGTATGACTGTTCTAACTGCTTCAGAGAATATTTGAGGTTTTTCCTCTTGCAGGGCAATGCCAAGAAAAAATATTGTTTTCTTCATACTTGAGAATTCAATATTGACCTGTTTATACTTCTACATACTTTAAAAAAAAATATGTATTTTAAAATTTTGCCTAGATTTATTAGTTAATGGATATCTGCAAAGTTTTAATGATCAAGGGAGCAACACAGTAAGTCAGAAGCCTTCAGAAACAGATTCATTACAAGTCACCATGTGTCCAGCCAAAAGTGATCAAGTGGTTTTCATCATATTTGTTTTTCATAGAAAATTAAGTTTTCAAATACAGGATGTTTTTGCAGAAGCATTTCATTTTCTAGGAAAAAAACGCCTGATTTCCTGCAAATTTATTAGGACTTTGGAAATGCTTTCATTTCTGGTGGTCAAAATGTCTTCCCTTGACAGAGAACACTCTCACTGGGTCTAGGTTGTCTAAACCAAGTGCTTGACTTGCACTCCTTGAAGATCTTTTTGAAAACAGTAGGCTGATGAAGTCTTGGAAGAAGATTTTTCTTTCCATTTTTAAGAATCTGATTTCTTAAGCATGAAAGCTTTCTAGAAGAGCAATTTGCAAAAATTTTAGTTTTAAGAAAGGAATCTAAATTTCTTATTGTTCTCCCACTCTTGGCTGATATTGTTTCAGATTTGGTTAAACAAAATAAAATTAATTATGTTAAATTACCTAGTTAAGGCACTTAGCTTTAGATTTATCTAGTGGTTGCTTTCATGTAGTTGCAATATGTCTGTGCTGTCTAGTTCTAAATTAATCAATGATGTCCATAAATCTTATCATTTGGGATATGGTTTCATGATGTTGTAGCCTTTTTTAAGCTCGAAGGATATGTGCAATACTTGTGCTCACTCTTTTTTCTCTGGCTGGCAGCCCAGGGTGTGTGAGAAGTAAAAGAAAACATGGAGCGGGGAAGGAAGGATGTGGTGAAAATGGGGTGAATTCTACAGCAGTTGCACATACAGAGTACTGCTTAATTATGGCAAAATGACCCTCTAAGGTCAGTGGGACAACATATGGAGAAGGCCAACTCTACATGTGTAGGATTTTCAAACCAAAGGAAATGAAGTAGAATTACAAGTGCATAAAACTAGCATTGGATTGTGTCAGTGAATGCACTGTCATTTGAAATTAAAATCTTTGCTCCATAGAGGAGAGCTGTACTCCTGAGGGACGTATGGTTGAGAATACTGAGGCTGACCAAGAATCGGTCAGAAAACAGACCAAGGATACTGGGTTCATTGCAGCTTATTCTGCAAAGTTAATCACAGGAGAACAAGAGCTGTGAAGCTGCTGTAAACCAGAGATCTAGAGGATGCCTTGGAAGAAAGAACCAAAAAAGCATGAAGCAGCAATTGTAACTACACTTGTAAACATATGCTATTTTATTTTCAAAAATTAACAGAAAACTTGGGAAATTTGATCTGGTTCAATAGTAGGACAAGCTTAAAACAGAGCATGTAATTGACAGAGTCAGTCTGTAGATTTTATGGTAAATCACCTAAAGATAAACTAAATAATGAGCTGATTAGACATCCTTTATAATTTTAGAAGTAATAATTTTAGAAGTATGATGGGAACTGGAGGACATGTGCTGACCCTGTTCCCTAATGCACAGGTAGTTCAAGATAGTTACCAGCTTTCTCCTACAGCAGACACTGTAAAACATTAAGAGCAAAATCTGTAATATATTTTGTTTCTGGCTAGAATTAAAGTGAGGAATGCTCTTTGGATTCACCAGTCAGCAGCAAGTGATCTAACCTGTTTTGGGGAATGGAAGGTATTCTGAAGTACTTAGACTGTTTCAGTTGTTTATATGCAATAGAGAAGAGCTATTTGGTAGGAACTGGAAGGAACCTAAAGCTATCCAAATGTATGTTCCCAATTTAGAGTTCACTCCTTAACACACAGGAAGAGAAAACAAGTTTAAAATAACATAGTCTGAGCTCCTGCACCTCCAATTACAGAACTCTCCATTAGAAAGGGCTAGGAAATTTCTTCAAGACTGGAAGAAATTAATTGGCTTGAAACTACAGAAGATATATACAGTTTGGATGAGTGGGCAATGCCATTGTAGTACCAGATAATTGAGTGACTTTTGACAGAGGTCCAGCAAAAAGGATTTGAATTAGTAAAGAAAGGATTTTTATGAACTAGATTGTATTTAAATTTCCAAATTGATCCTAGTCACTTGCGGCTTCTGTATGGGAAATTACTTTCATGCAATGCTTAAAGTTGCTGTGGGATTTGCACTTGAATTAATTGGACTTGATTGGTGCTGAGCTTGGAGGCTGCAAATTAAATGCTTAAAGTCTTGATGAAGACTATAAATGCTAGAATATAAAAATAGCATTTGTTGTCTTTGCTAGTGTTCTATTATTCATTACTTTTCCAGGGCTTATTTTTTAACTTTTCCTTCCCCTTGTCTTAACAAAAAGGCAATGATAATTGTCAGAGTCCTCTCTAGGTAGCTGTCGTCACAGTGTTGTTATATCTCTGACTTCAGCACAGTATTCCTGAATATAAGGCAGTTCTGAGCTGCAAGTAAAGACAGTAGAAGCCCAAAAGAAATGAAAAGAATTATGTGCCCATTCAGGGAGCAGAAAATGCTTGGCTCTTGATTAGAAAAAGTAGCCAGGAAAAGAATTCCAAACTTAGTTCCTTTTGGAGAAAGCCTAGCCCAGTGATTAAGAAACTAAACAGTTTATTCTTGTAGTTTCCAAAACCAAGAGCCCATTCCTTTGTTGAGGACCTGGTGCAGTGATTTAAGAAATTTCCCAGAGGGATCATGAGAGAATTTGGAACTATCCCAGTAATTTTTATGCCTAATTTGAGAGGACTTGTGGAGGAGAAATTGCCCAGGACTTGAGAGATTGCCTTGCAGCTGATAGATCTTGCTAATAGTTGCTGATAATCTCTATCAAAGTACAAGCACTGCTTTCTGGCAGAAATTTAGCAGAAAACTAACAAAACCTAGTTAGGAGACATGCTATTTGGATTTCAGGAGTTTGGATAAAAATAAAACATCTGCAGATAATTTTCTTTAAATGAAAGGGAAGGATGGTAGAAAATATGCTGTAATCAGAAGTCTGGGTATCAAATTCTACCAGTTTTTACACTGTCACCTTCCGTAGTATGTCTTTTTTCAGTTCAGATTGAGTAGATTAAAATCTGCTTGTGCTAGTGGGTTGCTTACTTTTAATGTCCTAATGGATAATTTCATTTCAATAAGTGTGGTGGTTTGACCCACAGTGGGACCATGAGGTCCTGCATTCACTCCCCCAACCTGGTGAGATGGGATGGGAGACACAACAAAGGGGACACAGGATTAGAAATGAAAGACAGGGAGGGCTAACTCACCAGTTAAGGTCACGGGCAAAACAGACTCAAACTGTTTTGAGAAAAATCAATTTAATTCGTTGCTAATCATCTGAGTAGACAAAACCACCACATCTTACAACACGTTCCCCCACCCCTCCCTTCTTCCCGGGCTCAAATCACTTTACTCCCGATGTCTCCAACTCCCTCCCACGCTGCCCAGTGGCACAGGGGGCAGGGAATGAGGGTTCAGTCAGTTCACCTCTGCTGCTCTTCCTGGCATTGAAGTCCAGGAAGAAGATGTTCCAGAGCAAGATTCCCATAGAGTCACAGACCTCTTCGGGCTCAGCTCCCAGCTCCTGAATGGGGCATTCATGTGCTGCAGACTCACCCCCCACTCTGGTGGTCCACTCCCTAGTCTGGCTCGGGGTCACAATTTCAGTCACACTTGCCCTCAGGCTCAACTTCTCTGCTCCAGTGTGGGGCCCTCCATGGCCTACACATGGGTTTCTGCTCTGCTATTGAATCTCCATGGGCTGCCCAGGGACCTCCTTTGCCTTCTCCTACTCCATGTGGTTGAACTGGGTGTGGGTCTTTTTGTTCTTCCTTCTGGCAATGAAGTTCTCTTTCTATCTGTCTGTTTTTTGCTTAGGCTGATGGTCGTCTTTTGTTTGTCAATGGCCTCTGCTCCAGGTACCACACCTTCTTTTCAGGACAGTCCTTCCCCTCACAAATACAGATTCACAGAGGCATTTCTCTAGTGTTCATTGGCCCAGCCTGGGCTGGGGGATCTGAGCTTTCCGCTCTCATAAGGTCACCTTTCCCCCAGTACCAAAAAAAATCTTCCCCCCCTCCACCAACCCAACACAATAAGCAACCACTATAGTATGAAGTTGTAATTGTAGAGCAGTGAAAGGTTTCAGGTGTGATTGTGTAGCTGTATTGATCATTAGGACTCATAAATGTACTATGAGATAACTTCTGAAGTTATATATAGATATTTACTGATAGAGCAGTATAATACTCTAGCTCTGTCATCACTGATTTGCACTCAACAGCTATTTAAATTGAACACTAATACAGTTTTGATCACTGGGTTAACGGAGGCCTGTGTCTACACACTAATAACATATCTTTCAGATATGTTATTAGTCTACAAAACAAGACTTTCTGTTGCCCCAAAAAATGCATCTAAGAAGGTTTGAAAACACAATTAACAATACCAGTGATAACTGGAAAGGAGTATGAACCCACAGGAGCTTTTCAACTAAGTAGATGGCAGAATCATACACATTAGTGCTGATAAAGTTGCATTTTCAGAAATCACTTTTAACTTCTGATCAAAATTTCTTACTGAATTTTTGAGGTACTTAATTTGCTATATAAGTACCTGCACTTACATAGCCTGTAATGACAGACTAAGAATTTATTTGCAAATTTTGTGGAAATAAGATTACAGGTTTTCTAGGGCTCTTACCTTTCAGCAGTTTACCCACTTGACCAGTACACTGTAGGACTGGTTTATGACTTATTTTGAACAAATAACATTTTATATATGTCCCCAAACTGGCCTTCTGTTTTATCTGCTACCAACTGGCTTTTTAAAAATCTGGTTGTTCCTGTTTTATGCAGGTTGTGTGTGTGAAATGGAAGACAAACATCTTTCTCCCCTTTTTGCCACCTTTCTTCTGCAAACCCCTAAAGCCAGGAACCCAGCACAAAGGTCCTGCCTTCTCATTGTTCATTCCCATTCAGACTCAGCTGCCTTGCTAAGGCTATTGTTTCTTTAAGCCTCTACAGAGCATCTCAGCTCCCTCCTCCAAGTATGGCCCTGCTCCCATGTGCTGAGCCTCAAGAGCAGGTTCCAGTGCTGGTTGTATTCTTGCAGCAAAAGCTGCAAATCACACAGGCTGCCAAGAGCTGACCTCTGCAGCACACACAAGTCCATAGTAGGGATCAGCTGGAACTGCTTGTGTAGAAGTTCTTTAACTCAGTTAACCCACCACCATTGTTTGGGGAACTCTTCAAGCTCTGCTCAGCAAACCACTTTCAAAACATCTGCTCCAAAATCTTTGTTTGTGTTAAGGTTTTAATGTGGTGGGGGTTTTGTGTTGGTTTGGTTGTTTTTTTTTGTTTTTTTTTTTTTTTTTAACCAGCCCATACAGAAGAGTAGCTTTCAGGTCTACCTGGAATGAAATATTTCAGTGTGTGAAAGGCATATTAAAAGCAAGATGAGGTCGTGTCATTAACAGACCCATTCATATCAATAGTGTAATATATGTGCTTTCTTGAATAGTTATGTCATGAGCTAGTTTTATTAAGGTAGTTCCAAAACCACTGTGGTGTAAAACTAATAGTTCAAGCTTGTAGGTGATTATTTTAGGTAAAGGAGCAGTTAAAGCACACATTCTAATAAATACTACATTAACTGACTCATAACTTTAAAAATTTGGAGTGCACTGCTAATACTTACCTAACATCTAAGTTTTCTGGTCATAAGCACAGTTCTTTTCCTAAGTATCTCTTCTACCTACTGGTATGTGTTATGGTGTAAACACATTGTTTTTTTCTGGCCTGAAATAGAATTAGCCTTTTTGCTTCCCATTGTGACAGGAACATAGGGAAAGTCCTGCTTCTTCCTGTGGAGAGTGATTTCAAAGCTAGATACATCACTTGATATTTCTCAAAATTGATTTCTCTGTTCCAAAGCAACTTAATTTACAGCTTTCTATATTTACAGTGTTTCATAAAAATAAATTGTGGTTGCTTTGTTGAACAAAAGCTGAACAGCTTGAAGAGAGGTATCTTCAAAGTAACAAGAATATTGTGCAAATACTTCAGAAAATCAAATAAAATAACCATAAACAAATGTTGCTTAACTGTGTTTGTATCTTACAAGCTAAATTTTGATCAGTTTGTATAAGCAAAATGCTGCAAAATCTAGCATGGGTTTACCAGTCTTCTCCTTTCTGGACCAAAAGCTTAGAGATTTGGATTCTAGCTAGAATCATCCCAAGAGATTTGTGAACAAATTTAATCAAGTCTACTTTTGATGCTACATTAGTTTTTGTAGGTTTTTGTTTGTTTGGTTGGTTGGTTTGTTTTGTTGTTGTTTGTTTGTTTGTTTGTTTTTTTTTTTTTTTTTTCCAGTAAGGCTTTCATATCAGCCTTGGAAAGGTTGAATTGCCTTGTGATCATTCATGCTTATGGTTGTTCAGCTTTGTGCTCCTGCTTTATTTTAGGTAGAAGTCTTCAGTTACTTTTATTTTTCATAATGCAATACTTTTTATCACAAAGAATCTCTGTTTCTTGAGAAAAATATAGAAAAAAGAGAAGACCAGTATGCTTACTGAAAACTAACAGGTATCAGAATATTTTGCTGTTGGAATTTTTACTGCAAATGTTATAGTGTCAGAAAGACACTCAGTTTTCATGTGTGTTTCTTTGAGAAAACTATATATTTGCTACTTCTGTATTCCCTTTCTGATGTGGGTGTGTTACCTTCAAAGATCATCTTTTTTCATCTTTACTTTGTCACTGGACTGTGATGTTTTTGTGTGTGGAGGACACGTGGTACAGGGAGAGACTTTTTTTCGTATTTATGTGCTTTTTCTTCTACTTTTTCTGCTTAGACCATCATGGAAGTTTCTCTGTGTGTCAGAAGTTTCAGCCAAGAAGAACAGGGTGTGCCATTTTTGTCAGCATCCTGGACTAGACTAAGGGTTAATACAGTCCAGTATCTCCTCTGTGTTGCAACAGGTGCTCTTGTTAAAGAGGGGCTTTCAAGTATGAATGTTCTGCGAGGTATGGTTAGAGACCTCCAACCCAGAAGCAAGTGCTGTAAGGGTGGCCTTGGGCCTCCCACTAACTCTTCAAAAACTGTAGGACTGAGAGATGGACTCAGACTGTCCCAGTGCTTCCTTCTCTCTGAAGAGCAGGTCAGGTTATATTTGTGAATATAACATGAGAAGAGCACAACAGGTTATTTTCATAGCTCTGCTTCCAGTCTTTATTATTCTGTAAAGGACTTTCAACATGGAGAATGTTATTTGTTTTGGAAGAATTCTATATTTTGGTGTTTATTGGCACTTGTGCCTTTTATATATAATATGGTAAATTTGAATAAAGATTTAATTTCAATAATCACTTTGACTATTTGATAAAGGATAAGGTAAAGAGGATAGTTTCTTTTAAATTATCTTGCTAGACTCAGAATTTATACTAACTTTTAATCTGACAAACAGTTCTTTGTGGTAGTAGCCATAGAGTTATAGGATGTATATAAAATTACATGTTTTATCTGGTGTTATAGAGGAAGGGAAAACCTGCAAAGCAACACAGTTTGAAAAAAAGGTCCACAAGCTGCTGCTAGTTAGAATTCTGTATAATATTAAACCCCCTTAAATTTATGGGAATGGAACATAAAGTATCCTTAATTACTAAATTTGGGGTTTTTTTCACATTCCATGGTTTAAGATCAAAGTCGTGGTTCGCATCTGAATCCACAATGGCTTCCTCTCCAGTGGGACACACTAACCATGGGTGGGGTCCTGACATTAAGTAAAGTTTGGACAAAGTTAAACTCACTGGAGCCCTGATTGTCTCCTGGATGTAACAGTACCTGTAAGCCAGCAATATGTTGTATATTTTTTAATCTTGAATTTGAATGTAGTAGAGTGCAGAGCCGCAGAAAACTAGAATTTTATGACAGTGTGGTGACAGTGCCTTTGGGACTGCTCTTTGCACAAACTTCTCTGCTTTGACAGTGCTCCATCTCCTAGGATGAATCTGTCTTAATTTCCTAATTGTATGCTTCTGCTTCGGGTGACTGCTAACCCTTTCACCATTGTTGGTCCCTGTTACTGAAAATCAGTCAGTTCGAGAAGGAGGCAGGTTAAGATGGAATTCTAAACAATCGCTGTTGGAAGGATAGCTTTCATGTCTGTCCTAAGAAAAGTGAGTATCAAATATGCAGATAGGAGATGTTTCTCTTCTCTGTAAGCCCTGCATAAACAAAATTACTCTCTTGGTTCACTGACTCCTGTGGGGCTACTCATTTAAGTCAGGAAAGTAGAGTTTTGCCCATAAGAAATCTGAGTCTCAGTGATCTACTTATGATCCAAAATTATTACAGTTCATCTGAGTGTATTTACAGTTCCAAATAATTCTTTGCACGTTCTTTAAACTACATTATGCAATGTGTGCTTTTACTTTTATTTCTTTTCCTGAAACTTTAATGTTTCTGTTAATGCTGTTCTGAAAACAAAACTTCTATGTAACAAGACTACCATATTTTACTTTTTTGTACAGTTTCAAATGTAAAAAGCATGTCAAGGTGAGTTGCAAAATGGAATGAGGAATGCAGACCTTCCTCATTGTCCTCAAGCGCAAACATTAATCATGATACCAAGTCCAAAGCCAACTGAAGTGACCTCTGAAAAAGAAGGGGAATCCTTTCCACTGGCTACAGATCTATTGTGTTCTGTACTTGAACAGTTTGTAAGCTAATTGCTTTCATCACTGTCATTTTGCACTGAAATTTCAGGATCATCTATGTTATAAATTCGTGTATAGGAATGTAAAATATATTTTGTTTTGCCACTGAAATAATTTCTCAGGAAAAAAAATACTGGTTTTGGAACAGTGTGCCCTGGAGAAAGAGACCTGAAATCCCTGGAGTTGCTTAGAGGGTTGATCGAGTGAATTTGGGCTAGGACTCCAGGAAATGCATCAATAATGACATACAGTCAAACTCCCGGAACCAATTGAATTCCACATAAGGTTATTGTGCACTGCCAAAATTAAACAGGGCAATGACCACTCAGTCTTTTATATTTATCTTTGTTATTGGCCATTTCCTCATAGAAAATAAAAATAAATTGTTTTTTTGTGCTTGTTTTTCAGGGGTCAGTGCTGAGATTTCCATGGAAAAATAAAATAAAAAGGAATAGAATAAGCCAACATCAGCTTGCAAGCATGCACATAAGCTTTCTCTATGGTTAGGAGGACTTAAGATTTCCTAGTTATTTTTTTGGCCTGCAAGGAGACAAAACATATTTTGCTGTTTGAAGAAGTACATGACTTCTATTAAAACCACTGGAATAATCACAAAACATGAAAATGGCTAAGATTGTATTTTGTTGTTGAAATGATCATTAGATCATTTTAAAGATATTTTTAAAATTGCTGTTGTCAATGATAAATCTGTCCATTTATAACTAAGAGCTATTTCAACACAGACTTTATCCAATACGTCCTGTTAAGTATTTTCTGTAGGTTTGCCCCTTTATTTATAGACAGAGGGTGAACTGTTGCACACCCTGACCACAAAATTTTGACTCTCCAAATCTAGCTGGTGCAGTCTGTAGTTCAGGATCTTAAGGTTATGTCTTTGGTTTGTTGTTGTTTCTTCCTTACTTTTTTTTTATTTAGACACTACAGCTGAACATAACAGAGAATGATTAAATACTGCAGTTTAATTATATGTAGAACTGAAACTATTCTGTAACTGAGTTTTGCAAGTGCAAAGAAAATCAGTTTGTCACCAAAATGTGACTTCACAGGCTTCACTGGGTTGCTGCTCATAGTGTCAATCAAATCCAGAGTCTTTGTGCAATCATTACACAATGTCGCTGAGCTCAGCCTATTAGCTAGGTCCTACTGATTATTGAGGTCCTGGGAAGAATATTCTACATCCAAAGTAGAAAAACCTGCATTCTTCTCTCAAAAATCACCTGACTCTGCTACATCTTTTCAATGTCCTTGTCCACCCTCTTCCCTGACACCTACCAATTTATAGAGTGATAGGCCCAAAAGAATAGCCATAGGAATCTAGAGCCTACGAATTAAATTGAATATCCCTTTGAATTCTTTCTTATTTCCAGGCCCAGGAGAAAACCTCATCGGTCTGTTTTTCCAAAGTCTCTGTACTTGCCTACGGTTCATCCCTTATTTAGGCTTTTTCTTCCTGGACATAGTGTATTCTGGTTGTGTACATGGATGACAAAGTGAAGGTAAGACAATAGCATACACTTGACTTTCTGGTTTAATTTTAATAATTTTAATTTTAATAATCCTAGCTGGACCCAGTGACAATGAAGCCAAGACTGTTGAGTACATGCTTTGGGTAGCATAGGCTGAAGTTTATCCATTGTTTCTGCTGTCTGAATATATTCATTTATATATTTATATATTTTTATATTTATTTACAAATAAAAGTCATATTCCAAAGTCTATTAAAATTCTTGAATCCATTTCACTTTATCAGCATGAACATTTGGATAGTGTTTCTTACTGATTACAGCAAAAATACTAATTGACATAAAGCCAATTAAAATATCTAACAGTTCTTTATTTATAAATGAAAACATACACTAACACCACAACGGCCAACTTCTGCCTTCGTGCTCCAGGTAAAACGCTTATCAACTTTAGCAGTGCTTTATCTGAATGGAGGTTAATTAAAGTTTGCTGGAAGCACTGCAAAGTAGATTATGTGCTGTTTTCTCCTACATAGTACAGTTTGAATGTAGCTTTCTCCTCCATGGCTTTAAAAACCCCAAAACTTCTAAGAAGAAAGACATAGATCTCAATCTCTGTTAAAAATAAAAGACTATGCTTAAATAATTTCTCAGCAACACCTTAGACTGAAAATTTTCAAATTATATAAAAAATTTCAAATACTACTCAGTCTTTATACAGTGAAGGAGTCAATACAGTGACACTACAGCAGGGAGTTCCTATTTATCCTCTGAATGCAGAGGTATGTGTCTGGATACACCTGCTTGAGAAGCCTACACAAGAAGACCACAAACAAGTGAATAAATTTGAGATGCCTCATACAATATGTGTTAGTAATTTTTGTTGTAAAACTAAAGGAAATATGAGTCACTGAAATCTTAGAATGTAATGCCAGACAAATGAGAACCAGACCACAAACAGTGAAGCCAAGTTCATCATTATAGGTTGAGTAATGTGAACAACTTACATAAACTATGGCTGAAACTCAGAATTTAGCAAAGACCATTACCCTTAATTGCATCAAGGTCAATTAAAAACTTGTTAGTATGCAAGTTATCCATCAGGAATAAAAATTTCATCAATCTATCTAAGTCATAATTATTTAAGGAGGGCAATTTTTCACTTTGATTTAACTATTTTCCTTTATCTTACCTTTCTCCCTATGTTACAAATTACCTTTCATTTATCCACTCTCTTCCCCAAAATGGGAAAATAATTGCAATTTGTCTTCACCTAGTCTCCATTTCCAGCAAGATTTTTCAGCCCAGGATCTTTAATGAAATCCTCTGTCTCTCTGAAGACCTTTCTTGTTTTACTAACAGTCTCTCATGAGCTCAATGTTCGGTTCCTCCTTTTCTGGTCCATTGGTTCCACATAACAATAATCCCGATGATCCTAACATTCTCTTGAAAAAAGAAAGTGTTATTGATAGCTGTAAGGTCCATAGGACTTGTGATAACTTTGTTTTTAATCTTCATTTAAAAAAGATAAAAACCACTTATCAACCAGCTCCTCTTAACACTAGCTAACACGACCATTAAGCATTTGTTGTCTGCACTGGATTAAGCCATTAACTAAGAAGCCCCATTTATAGGATGCACGCCCACATGATGAAATAAACCACAGATTATCAAAGGTTTTAGAAGACTGTGGTTGAGACTGTGAAGAGAGGAGGCATCAAATTGAGAAAAAAACTTGAGTCCTGCAAGACAATGTTGTAACATCTCCAGTGTGTTGCCATAGAGCCACATTAAGAAACTCTCACTTCTCCTTAAGTTGCCTCAAAGCCCATGGAAATTCTCTGGTGACAGGACGTAGCAGACAATGAAGTCCTACTAAGAACAAATGCATCAGGGATTTATCTGATGTACGTTTGAAGTGGTTGGCCATGTGATCTAAATGTGTGGAGGCAAACTATCCCATAAGACATTTAAGTGTGGTAAACAGTCTTGTGGGAGTCAGCTTAAGGGTTATAAAGATTTTCTAGAGATAATCCTGAAAATGCAAAAAGTCCACTGATTTATGAGCTCATGATGCTCCTAACAACAACAACAAATGGCAGAAGATTATTTACAGGGGTGTAAGTACATTTGAAACAACTAGTGTCCAGCTAGCTGAAGAAAAGAGTATATATATTTTTTTTTTAAAAGAGCTACACAAAATTAATTCTGACAACTGTGTGGTGAAAACATTCCTTGGATTTCATAATCATAGGAGAACTCATAATCAGAATTAATGTAAAGAGGAATTTGTTTGCTGCCATCATGGATAATAAGCAGAACAGAACAGTCTCTAAGCAGTAGCTAGTTCAACTTTTTACAGCTCAAGTTTTCCATTTTAAATACCTTAAGAAGCAGCTACAAATCTAATCTCACTTCTGAATTGTTTTCCTAACAGAGTTTCTCATAACAGGCACCACAGCATTTGACTGGGATACAAGAGATAGGGATTTGTTAGCATCCGCTGAAAGGATATTTAGTGGAAGTGACATGTTTGTACAGACAGCAGCTATTTTTCTCTACTGTCCTTCACACATACTTCATAGTAGTCTAACTACTTGATTTCAGGCGTGATGAGAGTTCAGAACCTGGCTTATTCTTTGAAGTAAAGCAGAAGCTCTTAACTAGGTTGGGGAGACTTGAGTCCAAGTGGAAGAAAAAGCTGGAGGCTTAAAACCATTGTACTCTAATTGAAAGACTGACAATGAACTTAGAAGCTAAAAGTCATCAGATGGATGTTAATACTAACTTGGCTGAAGATTACTAGAATGAACAATGTGGGCTACTAGTAAGTAGCTCTTGCTGAAGCATGTCTTGATAAGTCCTGCTAGATTAAATAAACTGCTGAAAGCTTCTGCTCCAGTGAATTTTGACAAACTAGGCTTTTGCCCTGCTTTTGCAGCTCGTTCATAGTAACATCTGGTACAGTATGTTCTCTCTGGGTTCCCACAGAGAGAAGACTTGATGCTGTTGATTCATCTCCCTGGGTTCCAGACATAACACAGAAAGTAGAAAATGTAACTTTTTGTTTTTTTAAGTTGAGGTAGCAAAGCATTTTATTTTCTACAATGAGCATTCCTTGAACTTCTTGAGGAGCCAGATGTTTTTTAAATCTGACAAAAACAAACTTTAAGTTTAAATTAAAATTCCAACAAGGATTTCATTATGTCAATTATGATTTCACACATTTTCCAAAAATTACAGACCTATAAAATTTTCTGCTTTAATTACCAGTTGCTGTTCCAGAGATGGATAACACTGAACTGCTTTTCCAATTGAACTGTAAATGCCATACTGGGAACTAATAGCTATGGCAACTCTGCTAACCAATGTAATGAATTTATCTGGATATTCAGCAACCTGCATTCTTACCCCTTTAAGTTTTCCTTGGCAGTGAAGCGGTGCAAAGAGCTAATGAGAATCAAAACACCTGCCAGAGTACCTCTGTATCCTGAATAGACACCAAAGGTTTCTGAATTAGATCATATGAAAAAGTGAGACTTGGCTGTACTATCTTAGAGTTGACAATCATATATATCAATATTTTTCCCCAGAGTGGGTGTTTTTATTTTTAATTTTTTTTTAATATATATTTGCTTACCTCATATCCTGTTCTGGTAATTATGTATGTGTCTTTTTGGCATACTAGGCCTTTACAGTCCAATTCCTAGAAATATAGATAGGTTCTAGATCAACCACAGGCACAGAATCTTGATGACAAATCAGCCAAAGCACAGAGCCAGGATGTATGCTGGCCAGGTGTTTTTGTGATAGTTGTAGAAAGACTAAGTATTTGCCATAAAAACCCATAGGTAACAAGTTAATTAGGCAATATTTTTGGAATGCATCTGAGGTTCTGGATGATTTTGTAAGACAACAATACTTTGGAACTCATGCTGTAGTATCTTTGATCTAGAATTAGGAGCCTTCAAATTTAATTTCATTGTATTACTTGACAGCAATGAAAACTGCACCTTCAAATGCCCATTGCTGTGTAAGGATTATATATTTGTAGATTTACAAGTGAATTTTGTAAGTACACCACATCTAACCTAAAGGATTCACAGAGATTTTCAATGTTAATCTCAACTTTGTAAGTATGACATAAACATCAAAACACCTTAACAATTACACAGACACTGTCAAGTGACAATGGAAAGCATTCAGGACTAAGTTTTTTAACACTTGCCACCACTTATTGTTCAAAATATTTGCCACTCAGCAAATTTCACTAAATGTCCCCAAATGGGAACTAAATTCTTTCCAAAGCCACTTACTGACTCTGCAGGAGGAAATGGGGGACTGGAACTATCCTTTAACACCAAGCCAAAATATCTCATAATTCAGTGACCAGGGAATCCCTTCTAATGAGCTCATATCATCAACTTCAAATTTGCTCATACAAACCAGGGACATAAGTCAAAGTATTGCATACTTTGGAAAAACATTTAATCTTTGGAGTATTGTGCATACTTCATGCTTTGGCAACTTTTTGATCAAAAGGTTTGTTTTATCTCAGTTTTAGAATTCTGCAAGGTGGGCCACTCTGTTCCCATTAAATGAGGTAATAAACTCAATTAATTTTTTGAGTCTACCTGGGTTGTAATCCTTTTCATTCTCATTCCCTCATTTTGGTTATACATTTTTCTGGTATTCAGCGTCAAAAAATTTATTAGAAACTGAGAGAAAATATCTGTTTAATTTTGGATCTCTTCTGTAGACTTTTTTTTTCATTCTTTAAGAAAAATAAATTGTATTTTATTATTTAAAAAAATTAATTTAATTTAATATTTTGATTTGATTATTTTATTTTATTTTATTTTATT
>NW_010311538.1:0-563 GCF_000700745.2 Antrostomus carolinensis
CCACCTCTCCCTTTCCCAGGTACCAGCAGGCACCAGCACCCACCCAGCACCCTCCTAGCACCCTTCCCCGCAGAGGATACTGTACCTTTGGATTTTCCTAAGGCTGCATGGACAGAAACACACGATTATTGGTGTAAAACCCCCTAAAACTCGCCAGTGCCCGGGGGAGAGCCCGTGGCTCAGGATGGGAGCTGCCAGGTCGAGGGGCTTAGAGAGAAGGGGCAGGAGGGGCACGGTGGGGACCAGGCTACACCGGTGATGGGTAGAGTTGGGGATTGGTTTTGGAGACAGGGAGAGCCCTGGGGAACCTCTTCAAGCTGGGGAGAGCCCTGGGAGAGATTTTTTGGAGACAGGGAAAGCTCTGAAGGTGTTTTTTGAAACAAGGAGAGCCCTGGGGTTGTATTCTGGAGATCAGGAGATCCATAGTGACATTTTTTGGAGATGAGGAGAGCCATTGTGACACTTTCTGGAGACGGGGAGAGCCCTGGGGATGTTTTCTGGAGCTGACCTGACTGGCTGTGGTCCTGGTGAGGCGGCATGGTGAGGGCACAGGCTGGGAGCTT
>NW_010311538.1:805-1517 GCF_000700745.2 Antrostomus carolinensis
CCCCCAAGACCACTCAACCTCCACCAGCTCAGTGTCACCTCCCCTTTCAGGGTGGTGGCATTTCCACCGCCTCCCCAAACCCTGGCACCACAAAGCCCCTACCCATCCTTCTTGTAAAACTCCAGCATCATGTTGTCCGTGGCCACGCTGAGGGGCCGCCGCGCCTGTGGTCCATGTCCGGGGAGGGCATGGAGCTGTAGTTGGCGTTGTGGTTGACGTGCATGGGGCTGCCGTAGTTGCCAGTCACGTTGAACTCGATGTCTGAGGGGGGTGAAAGGAGAGTAGGGTGACGTTGGGTCTTGTGTCCTCAGTGAGGGGTGGGATGGGGTTACTGGCACTTCAGGAATGCTCGGGGTGGGACCTGGAGCAGCTGGGTTGGGTTCACTGCTGTGATAAGTCTTTGCCAGATCTCTGCCTGAGCTCCCCTCCCCAAGCCAAGGCAAGCAGAGGGGGCTGGCAAAGATAAATAGGGGAGCTCAGCACCCCCTCCCCAGCGAGGGCCGGGGTGTCGCACAAAGCCCATCCTGCCCCGCCGCGGGGCACAGCCTACCTCCGGGGAAGAACCAGTCGGCGTGCTGGATGAGCGGCTCGATGATGCCCACAATCTGCAGCGAGACGGTCGTCATCATCTCCGTCATGTTCCTGCAAGGCAGCAGCTCAGCAACCCCCTTCACCCTCATTCCCAGCACCCCTATTGCCTCCCCCCCCGGCT
>NW_010311538.1:1532-4989 GCF_000700745.2 Antrostomus carolinensis
CCCCGGATTCCCTACCCATCCGCCTGCGGCCAGAGGAGGTTGGGCCCCAGCACGATGGCCACGTTGCTCGGTGTCATTTTATTCGTGTCCTGGTACTCAGTCAGCTTGGCCAGGAATTTAATCAGGTACCTGGAAAGCAGAACCAAGCCGCGTCAGTGGATCAGGATGGCACCTTCTCTGTCCCGTCCCCTCCCTGGGTCACGCTGCCCTCAGGCTCACCTGATGTTGTTGTAGTTGGCTTTGGGCAGCTTCTCGCAGGCACTCCAGAGAGCCTGCAGCCGCTTCTCCTGCTCCGGGATGCTGCAGGGAGGTGGGACAGAGGATCATCTCCCATCCCCACCCCACCTCGGGGCTTTGGACCCCACCAGCCCAGCCCTCGGGGACCCTGCAAGACCCTTGGGCTGCTGTCAACGTTCTGTAAGTAAATTAACCCAGAAAACCCAGCCAAAATGAGAAGGAAACGTTTTGTCTGCAGGCTGGATGCTGGTCCTGTCCTCACCCCTGTCCACCCCCCACCTCAGGTTTGTGTTTTGGGGATGTGTTCACTTTGGAAGGGGAAATTACTACAAACAGCCCCCCAAAACAACAGCCCGCTCCCCCATGTGCCACTCTTGGGGACTGTCCCCTCTGTTGAGCCACCGCCAGGTCCCTGCCGAGCTCCGGCACTCCCAGGGCAGGCGGGGGATGTGGTCAGACCTATATTCAGGCACCAGAGGTGGTTCCCACTCTAAAAAGAGGCTCCTTCTCCCTCCTCCCCCTGTCCCAAACTCCTCCCGTGGTGGAGCAGGCACACTGGTGCCACCTGAGCCAGCCCAGTTCTGCTGGGTTTGGGGGTTTCATGGTGCAGAGCACCCCAGCAAAGCAGGTGGGAGCTCCCTTGGCCAGTGGTCTCCCATTTCTGCACATCTGTCCAGAAATGGCACCAGTACCCGGCACCCAAGGGCTTGCCAAAAGATGCTGGGAGAGCTCAGCCACTTTGGCTAGGGTGCTCTAGACCAGGTTGGGGACATCAGGGTTGGGGGACATCAAGGCCACCCTTGCTGCTGGGACCCACAATGCTTAAGGAGCATCACAGGAGCCCTCCGGGCTCTTAGACACCGGAGAAAACATCACAAATGCTGTGAGAAATAACTCATGGCTGCCAAACCATCCATGGGGACCCAAGATGCCACCACCCATGTCACAGAGGAACAGGGGAGATGTCCCAGTCTCACTTGGAAGCCTGGATCCACTCATCGTACAGCTCAAACGTCATGAGGGGCTCTGGCAGCTCTCGCAGGTAGGACTTGAGCGCTCCTGTGGCACACAAGGGACATGGGGCTCGGCATCGCAGGAGGCACTGGCCACCAGCCACCGAGAAGTTTTGCTCCTCAGCATTTTGACTCACATTCCTTCTCAACCTCCTCATCCATGCGACCCAAAGCACCCGTCAGTCCCTCCAGCTTGGTGGAGCCCGTAGCATCCCCTGACCCCCAGCAACCACCCTCCCACCTCCTCCTAGTCCCTCCTGCTCCCTCCCCAATTCCCTCCACCATTTTTGCCTCCACCAGGCATCCACTCAGCTCCCCATCGCTTGATTTTGCCCAGGACGTTCACAGCTCCTTGCACTGGGAAAAGGTTCCCATGGCAGTCAATAGGAAAACAGGGTCCAATCCTGCACCTGCCGGAGAGCCCAGCCCGGGGGGGGGCAGCTGACTGGCATTTAAACTCAATTAATGCTTAATAGCAGCCCCATGGGCTCAGGTCTGTGCTCGGAGAGGGTCTTGGCCGCAGAAGAGGTAGAGAGATGTCAGGCTTGATGCCAACACATGTGAATCTTCTCGACTGCTCCTTGCTCCTGCAAAGTCTCTCCTGATCAGCATCAACTTCATTAGTGTCACCAGGGCCCCGCCGCTGCCTCAGATTATGATTGCATCCCTGTTTTCTTCCTCACTGACCAAAAGTGTTGCTCCAGCCCTTGGCTGAGGAGAGGACAGGCAGGTCAGGGTTTTTGCTCCTCAGTGGGTGGCAACTCCTAAACACCCACGCTTCCACCAAGAGCTGTATTTCTGCACCCACATTTGTCCCCCTGTATATTCTGTCTTTGCTGTTCAAAGGCTTTGGGACAAATCACAGAAGGGCTGAGGTGGGAAGGACCTCTGGAGGTCATCTGGTCCAACCCCCTGCTCCAGCAGGACCACCCAGAGCTGGTTGCCCATAACCATGTCTTGATGTCTTTTGAGTTATCTCCAAGGATGGAGACTCCACCACCTCCCTGGGCAACCTGTGCCAGTGCTTGGTCACCCACACTGTTGAGGAATGGCTCAAGGATAAGGGTCACAGTTTGACTGAGCAATTGTACGATCAGAGCCTGTTTTAGTAGGCCCTAGTTGACATAAGTTGAGTGGAATTTTCCTCTACATGCAGTTTAGCTGCTACGTGCAGTTTAGCAAGAACAGGCTGGCCTTGCAGGATAAGATGTGATACAACTTTGAAGGAGCAGCGCTTGGCAAGCAGGATGCGCTGATATAGTTTTTACTGACTCTGTGAGAACCGCAAGTAAGAGAACAATGCAAGTCTGTAAACGCAACCTTCAGTATTGTAACCAATCATTTAATGCCTAGAGGTATGATGTAACTCATCACCTAATGCCTAATAGACATAACTAACTGTACAAATGAGTGTTATCCGGGCTAATAAATCGATTCATGATCTATCACTCATATTGAGTCGGCCTCATGAGTCCTCCGCCGCTCGCACCACACAGTGATAAAGAGTCTTCTGATGTTCAGAAGGAACCTTCCATGGTTCAGGTGGTGCCCACTGCCTCTGGTCCTGGCACTGGGCACGACTGGAAAGAGCTCTGTCTTCTTTGCACCCTCCCTGCAGGTATTTAGCTCCATCAGTGAGATCCCCCTGAGTCTTCTCTGCTCCAGGCTGAACAGTCCCAGCTCCTTCATCCTCTCCTCCTAGGAGAGATGCTCCAGGCCTTTCATCACCTTCACAGCCTTTCACTGAACACTCTCCAGCATGTCCATGTCTCTCTTGTAGGACCCAGCACTGGACCCAGCACTCCAGGTGTGGCGTCACCAGCGCCGAGCATAGGGGAAGGATCAGCTCCTTTGAACTGCTGGCATCACTCCTCCCAGTCCAGCCCAGGACATCATTCCCCTTCATGTTGCCAGCCCATGGTCAGTTTGGTCCACTGGCCCATTACGACCATCGAGGCCATCTCTGCCAAGCTGTTTTCCAGCTGGGTGGCCCCAGCCTGTCCTCCCCAGGGCCAGGACTTGTCTCTTCTTGCTGAACTTCACCATTTCTCCAGCCAGGCCAGGTCCCTCTGGATGGCAGCACAAAGCTCTAGTGCACCAGCCGCTCCTCCCAGTTTGGTGTCATCTGCCAACTTGCTGAGGGTGCACCTTGCCCCATCATCCAGGTCGTTAATGAAGATGTTAATCAGGATCGGACCCAGTATCAA
>NW_010311538.1:5036-7746 GCF_000700745.2 Antrostomus carolinensis
GCCCCCCCTCTGGTTGCCCAGGGTTGGTGCTTGGGGGCTGGATGGGCCCCCCTCCATGCCACCAACCTCCGTGCCCCAAGGCAGCCTCTACCTGCGATGGCATGCGGGTCGGCCGAGTACTCCTGCACGTCCACCACGCAGCAGTCCAGGGCAGCCTTGAGCTTCTTCAGCTTGGAGGCTGAGGGAGCCACTCGGAAGAGACCCTTCGCAGAGGACAGGGGAGAGTGTTGGACAAACTTTGGGGCCAGGTTAAGTCCCCAAAGTCCCCTCTGGTTCCCCATCCCTGCCATAGGGACACCCATGTCCCCTTCCATCATGCCCAATTGAGGGTGGTAGCACATGGAACCCACCTCCTCCTGCATCCCGTGCTCCAGCAGCATGGTCACGCACGCCTCCACAGGGAAGGCGATCTCCCGCCCGCTGACGGCCAGGTGCTCCTCCAAGGGCTTCCCGAAGGAGGGCTTCTCCATCCACGCCTCTGTGATGGGCACAGGGGGTGAGAGGATGGGGAGGACATGGTGGGGACAGTGCCGGATCCAGCCCCCGCTCCCTGAAGGGCCCTTGGATCACAGTGTTTCGGCAGCAAGATTCCAGTTTGGGTGTTGCTAAAACAACAGGACCCCGCAGCTCTGTCCTGGGCGGCTCGGGAAGCGCTTTTTAAAGATGAAATCCAAACAAAACGTTTTCCAATCATCACACGGGACATTTCAAAGGGGCTGGATAACGTTTTCCAGGGGGAGCAATCCCAGGCAAACCTTTGCAATATATTCCCCCTTCTTCCATCACAGTTTGAGGCAAGAGGAATATTTTGTGGGATCGAGAGAAAAAAATACAATACAAATCACTCCCTGCCCCGCTGCAGCAAGAGCAGCGCCCTGAGCCCTGCCCCGGGGAACGCCGTGCTCTCGGGGCCATCGTGTGGGGCCTTCCCTGGCCTCGCTGTCCCAGCCCAGCTCCGACGGAGGTTGCACCTCACAAAGTGAAGGCCCAAGACCCACCCTTGGTGCTGGTTCCCACCTGTGGTGCTGCGTGTGATGGGGATATTTGGAAAACCTCGCCCCCCCTGCCACCTCCATGACACTGGCCAGATCCTGCTCCCCGTGCCCACGTGGGATGGGGATGTTCTCCCCAGCGCCGGGGCAGGCAGGATGCAGATGGGGCGAGTGAAGGGAGGATGCTCAGCCACAAACCCAGCACCACATCACACTGCGGGGTCACGCCGCAGCTGGCTCATCGCCGTGGCAGAGCCCTGCATGGCTCTGGGAGTCACATGCAGGAGCAGGACAGAGCCCGCGGGCACTTACCCTGCTGGGCTTTAATTTGAGGCAGGACGTTCTGCAGAAGTGCTAGGGATTTCCGATGGTACTCTGCCTGCACCTCGATCAGCTGGGGGACAGAGACGGCACCGCCTGTCACCCCTACACCTGCGACGGGGACAGAGGAGTCCCGTGGGGAGGGGTGGCACTTACGGTTTGAAAATAGTTTGCATAGTCTACTTCTTTGGCCACAAAATTGTACATGTCAGCCGAGAGCTGGTCCTGTGGAGAGCAGAGAAATAGTCACTGTCCCACTTGAGCTGCCATGATGCCACCATGATGGCCCTTCCAGAGGTCACCAAGAGGGACCAGCATGGTCACACCAGGAGCCAACGTGCAACGTGGCACACTGCAGCACCCGTTGGAGATGTGCTTGGGGTGTTGAGTACATGGCAGCACCATGGGGATTCACTTTCTGTTGGCTCCACCTTCGACCCCCACCTCCCTCCCTCCAGCACCCACAATTAACTGGTGTCTTGTAACGAGCTCCCGGGAAGGGAGAGTTACTTGGAAACAACCCATCGCCCAGCAGGGTAAATGGCACAAATTAAACCCCAAGTTTGCTCATCCCAGCGCCGCCCTGCATTGCAGCTCATTAACCACAGGGCTAACTGCAGCACAGGGAAGCAACGCGCACGGCTTGGCTGCTGCGCGTGCCACCCCCGCCGCTCGGCGTGGATCAGACTGATGGGGCAGCGGGTGCTTCTCGCTCCGAATTGCAACGAGCCCCTTGGCACCAGGACAAACGTCTCTGTCCTCACGCTCCCAAAACAGACTCTGCTACTTCCTGAACTGCTCCTTTCTGAGAATCCCCTTGGATAACTCAACGGGAGGAAAACCATCAGGGATTTAAAACACCATGAGCACATCCCAGTTGCAACATCCACCACTGGTACGGTGAATGTACTGGGGGGCAGCTCCTGGCTGAGCTGGTTTGCTGGAAATCGCTGGGCACATGGGGCTGCGACGCTCTAAGTTGGGGGGAGACAGCAGGAGTTTGCAACTGGATTTTAAAGGCTACACAGGCTCTGGTTGTGCCTCTGGAGAAAAGAGCCAGGATTTGAGGCACACCCAGCTCCATCTCCTGTGAGTTTCATCGCTGAATCCCAGAGCCTGTGACAAAGGCGCTGGCAGCAGTGTCCCCCCCGGCTCAGACATTCTTCCCACCTGATGTGACCAGCTGGGTGGGTCGTGTTCCCAAGGGATGACGAGGGGTGACACGGCCAGGTGGCACATGTGGGCTTGGCACCTGCTGGCACTTCCCACAGGTGTCCATGCCAAGGCTGGGGGTACTCAGTGCTGAGCTTGCCACCTCCTGCTGGGATGGGTCCCCTGGGAATGGGCTGTTCTCCAGCTCCAGCAGGGTATGGAGGATGGGGACAGAGGAACTGGGG
>NW_010311538.1:7765-8105 GCF_000700745.2 Antrostomus carolinensis
CCCCCTGCTTGAGTTTGGGTGTTGGAACCAGCAGAAGAGGCTTTATCGAGAAGAGGGTGAAGAACAGGGTAAGAGGAGAGGCTGCGGGTTTTCTGTGGTGCCTGGGACACCAAGGTCCCCCCACCCCAGCAAGGAGTGATCCCCCCAGACCCCTGGTTACCCTGCAAATCTCCACTCTGTTGGCCGCCTCCTCCATCTCCTCCCTGAGAGCGTCAGCTTTGGCACCTGAGGGCTGCAGGTTGCTGGCCAGACCTGAGGACTTCACGGACTGCTGCCACCTGGGGAGAGAGGGCAGAGCTGTCACTGGGAGTGACGGGCACCAGCGCAGTGTGGTGGCTGG
>NW_010311538.1:8405-24157 GCF_000700745.2 Antrostomus carolinensis
AACCCAAAGCACAGCCTGGGTGGTCCCACCACAGCATCTGGGACACAGGACAAACCCAAGGGGTATCTATATCTACAGCAGCAGGAGCACCCGGTTCTTTGCCATCATGTAAGAACTCACCAAGACAGGGAAAAGAGGAAAAAAATAAAGATTTGTGCCAGGAAAAAGTACTCTTCTGCAGAGGGCAGGCAAGGAAAAGGGATCTATGGATTCTGCAGGCAAGAGCAGAAATCTCGGCTCATTGCAGAGCTTGACTTCAAGGCACACAGTGACACAGCTGAGACATTGTCCCAAGGGAGTCACGGTACCAGAGCTCTGGGACATGTCCTCCTCAGTGCTACCCATCACTTGGGAACTTTTTATAAAGCAGCTTTGAAGCCACTTCCTACCGTGTCCTGGAGGAGTCCATGTCCAGCACGAGCTTCGCCAAGTGCTTCCTCTGCTTTTGGATATTCGGGATTTCCACCTGCAGCGACATAGAGGAACGGGAGGAGATAAACATCCCCGGAGAGGCATTCAGGGTAGGTCATACCCATCTGCAACACTGGGAGTTTGGGCTGGTGCAAGTCAGGTGGAAAAGGATGCAGCTCCTTATTTTAACAACATTAGGGAGATGGCAGAGCTCATCCTTCCTCTGTGTCCCCACCCGGGCTGTGCCACCCCTCGACAACCCGCACCGCAGAACCCGCATCCTGGAGAGGAGCATCCCTGGGGGATCAAAGCTTCCTGCACCGCGGAGCTGGATGAAGGCAGGAAAAGGGTTTTTGGGGATGGGCGATGCAAAGCCTCCCGCCCACGGGCACTGTTTGCAAAGGGATTTGGTAACAGTTGAAAGCCCCAAACAGCAGCAGTGCGACAAAGCTCTTGTTTCTGCTGGGGAAGATAAAATCAGAACTGAGCCCAGGACAATTTCTGAGACGTAAAAGGAGGGAAAAAAAAGCATTGGGTAAAACTGGAAACAAAGTTGGCAGCAGTGGGGGAAAAGGAGTACAAAAAAAATCTGTATCCCAAACAACAATGGTACGTGTTTGGAGCTTGGAAAGATGGGTCAGAAATAAGAGTGTTAATGTCTTTGCCTTCAGGAAAGGCAGAAAAGAGGAAGAGCAGCGAGAGCGGGTGAAGGAGTCCGGCAGGACCCCCACCCCAGCAGCCAGCCCAGCAGAACACACAGATATTGCTGGCCAATTAAAGCCATTAGCAAACACCTCAAAGGGGGAAGGTGTCTTGCAGGGGCCAGCAACCAAATATGCCACCGAAGCAGTGAAACCCTGCTTTCCCCCAGCCTTGTTTGGGGTGGGAGTCCCTGGCGCGGTGACACCCCGGTGTGGTGATGCCCCGACCCAATGACATCCCCACCCGCTGCTCACCTCGGCCAGCACGAAGAGGGGCTCGATGACGTCCCTCTCCACCTGCAGCTCAAAGTGGATAAGCTCCTGTGCCAGCCTGTCCTCCGCCTCCCCGCACAGCCGCAGCATCTTCCTGCAAGGGCAGCGCAGGGCTGGGCACCGCGCGGGCTGGGGGAGCGATGGATGGGCGCCATCCTGACCCACCAGCGTGGGCGATGGTCACCCACAGCCCCCGGGGTCTCGGCAGCAGCGCAGAGCAGAGGGCACCCTTCTGTGGCAGAGGGCTGGAGGGAGAGAGGTAGCCTGGGCACAGCAGGGGTTAGGAAAATCTAATTCCTTAACCATGGCACTGTCCTGGTTTCGGCTGGGATAGAGCTAATTTTCTTCTTAGTAACTAGAACAGCTGCATTTTGGATTCAGTGTGGGATTTTTTATAAGAAGAATGTTGATGATATACTGATGGTTTTAGTTGTTACTGGGAAATCAAGGACTTCCCAACTTCCCATGTTCCCATTGCTAGTGCGCAGGCACAGAAGAAACTCATGGGGAGAGTAGTAGATTAACAGATCTAAACTGACCTAAACCCAAACCAATGGGTTGTTCCGTATCATATAATGTCATGTTCAGTATATAAATGAGGGTTAGCCAGGAAGTTTTTTTCCTCTCTCTCACTCTTCTGGGACTGTTGTTGCAGTTTTGGGATTGTCCCTCCTCTGGGATTGTGACTCGGGGCATCAGTCAGTGGATGGTGAGCAACTGCACTCTGCATCACTCATTGTATATTTCATTATTACTGTTATTATAATTATTATTTGCATTATTATTTTAATTTCAATTTTATTTCAATGATTACATTGTTTTATCTCAACCCAATAATTTATCTCACTATGAATTTTTTTCTTTTCCCCTTCTGATTCTCCCCCCCATTCCCTGGGCAGGGGAGGGTGAGTGAGCAGCTTCATGGTGTTTGGCTGCTGGATTGGTTAAAACCACCACATGTACCAATTATAGTCTGAAACTGTATGGACTTTCTTAGGATATATGTATGTGGAAATATATATATATATATATACACACACACACTTTACATTGTATACTGCATGACTAAAAGACCCTAGCTCATCACAAGGAGAAGAATAAAGGAAATCCCTGGACTACAGAGATGACACGGCCATCCCAGCCCCTCCAACATGGCTGGGAAACACCCCCCATTATCCAGCATCATAGATAAGGAACCACAGCAATTCCCGGCAGCATCCTGGCAGTGGCAGAGCCCCAGGGGAGACCCGGGCCCCCCTTACCCCAGGAGGGAGTCGTCGCCCAGCACAGCCGATCCCTCCATCAAGCACTGTGCCAGCGTCGTCAGCGGCAGCTTCTTCTGCAAAGAGAGGGCTGCGTTTCCCACCCAAAGGGCCTGCGTTTCCCCCCCCGCCGGCCCCGGCAGCTCACCCGGCATCCTCAGAGCCCTGCCAAAGCCTCACCGAGCGCTTGTCGGCATCCACGCCTTGCTGACCCTGCAGACATGCCGTCAGCTTCTTGTGGGTGCTGTGGGAGACCTGCTTCACCAGCTCCAGGCGCTTCTCCACCTGTGGATGCAGCGATGCCCATCACCGGGGTATCCTGCCTGGTCCTGCACCCATCGTTCAGGGACATAAGGGACTTCTTGCTTTTCTATCCAAACCATTTTAATTGTTGCTGCATCGGATACAACAGCCCTGGAGCTCATCCCCTTCTCACAGCAGGGATGCTTTAAGCAGGAGGTTTCCCCAGGCTAGTGCTGCTCCGCCTTAATTCCTGAGCGAGGCTGAGGGCTGGATCCAGACCAGCCTGTCCCCAGCCAAGCCCTGCCTCAAATCAAACTGGCCACAGCTCCAACCCAGGGCTGCAAATTGCCTTATTTGCCTCTGCATTGATTAAATTAAGAATTTAATATCAAAACTCAGTGAGATGAGTCATTAAATGTAAGCAAACAAGATCTGCTGAAAACTACAGCTGAGAGAAACATGGGTATCTCAAAATCTTGGGAAACAATCTGGAAAAAAAAAAAATTACCTAACACTCAAAATCTTGGGAAATAATCTGGGGGAAAAAAAAAAGAAATAATCTGTGAAAAAAGAAATACTCCCCATGCTCAGGAAGGGGAAGAAGAGCTGAGCTTCTCCAGTGTGCGAGTCCTTGAGGCAGGAGGCATCTCATGGGAGCTACTGCAGGGCTGGCAGAGGATGCTCTGCCTCAGCCAGGCACCATAGAGATAGATTATTTTTATATACAAATATTTTAAAAATAAAGATGGTGATATTATTTACATATCTCTATATATGTCCATATATTTGCTGAAAGGAAGGAGTATGATGCTCAGAAGGGCACATATATGGGTGCACATCCCTATAGATGAGCCGAACCAGAGGCAACTAGATGTGACACCCAAAAGAATCTGGGTTCCCCACCACCCCTGAAAAGACACCCCTGCAAACATGACTGACTCTCTGGGAGACACCCAGACAAGGCAGCACTGATCACCCTCTCTGCAAAATCATCCACCTCCCCTAAAGGTGTAAAAAATCCCCCGTGTGACGCTGCTGAAGCCAGGCGTGTCCTCGCTGGTGCCGTCACAGATGCCAACTAGCGCCGGGATGTCACCGGACAGCTCTAAGAGCAGGGTCTGGCTCTCAGTGCCAAGGGGCCACAGAGACCTCAGAGCTTGCAAGGAGAAACACCAAAAATTAAAATAGAAAGAAAAAAGGTTCATTATTGATGTTTCCTCTGGCTGCTGGTGGTGGGGAGTGCCCAGCTCCCCCCAGCTCCGTCCCACCGGGGCTGCCTGTCTCTGGGGACAGCAGGGCATGTCACCTGCCCATCCTGCCACCAGCACTGTCTGTGAAGAAAGGCAAAAAAAAACCCCAATCCCAAAGGCTGGAGACTGACTCACAGGGGTCTGTACTGCGAGGACAGCGCTGCCGAACTGCAAACAAACCCACCAACACCCCGGGAGCCCGTGCGGCCGCTTCCAGTAGAGATTTCTTGTGGGTGCAACTGGAGACCAACCTCGTTCATCCCCTGCACGGCTCGTGTTGGTCCCAGCTGTGATGGAAACAGTCGCTAAACTCCCAGTAAAGCAGCAAGAGGCTGTGGGAGGGGTGAACCGCTGTGGGCAGCTGTCCCCTGTGCTCAGCAGGGACCTTGGCCAACAGTGTCATTTCACCCTCCTCCAGCATCACTTCACCTCACCCCGTTAGTGACAGCTCGCTCCAACCCTGCTCACACTTCGGGTAACACACACGGCTCCTGCTAAAGCCTGATGTGTGCTGGGAGCAGTGTCATTAGCTCCAAGCAAGGGTAACACGTAGGTAGGACACAGTGGCCAGAAAGAGTTGAAGGTCACTCTGCAGCCACTGTCACCTGCAGGTTGCTGCCACCTGCCACCAGCATTCTTGCACATGGGTTCTCTGGCTGTTTCTGCAGAATCTGCTACCTGACAGCAATGGCGTGGACCAAATTCCCAAACTCGAAGGTATAAACACATCAGCTCTCCCCCAAAAGAGGTTTGGAAGTGGGTCCAACAGCAGCCGGACTGGCTGATGTCAGAGGATGCCCACGCTATGGTAGAGGAGGAGGGGTGGGCACCTGCACTGACAACTGGGCAGCTCTTCGCTCATTGGTGCCCAGGTTATGAGTGATGATTTAGAGAATGTGTGAGTCAGAAACCTCATGAATTCAGTGGTGGATTTGTGAATTCACACCCCTTTGCTGGCATTTGCTCAGCTGCCTTCCTCCCTGGGGTGTGCAGGAAGCCCTACCCCTGGAGCAAAAAGCACCGAGTTGAGATGTCCCTGAGAGACCGTGACCTGAGCATCGCAGCTGACGCTCCAAGGCACCACGTGAGGTTTGTGGCTTGGGCTGTTTTTCTGAAGTTGCCCAACCCAGCAGCTTTGGGGACTGTCCCCCGCTGTCACATGTTGGTGGGAGTCAGTAACAAGTGACAAGACAAGAGGAAATGGCCTCAAGTTGTGCCAGGGGAGGTTTAGGTTGGATGTGAGGAAGAATTTCTTTGCTGAAAGGGTGCAAAAAAAAGGGTTCTTTTGCATTGGAAGGGGTTGCCCAGGGCAGTGGTGGTGTCCCCTTCCCTGGAGGTGTTTAAAAGACGAGTAGATGTGGCGCTGAGGGATGTGGTTTAGCAGTGGAGTTGGCAGTGTGAGGTTTATGGTTGGACTCAATGATCTCAAAGGTCCTTCCCAACCAAAACATTTCTATGTCTCATCCCCAGGGCAAGTTTTGCAGTGGAGACGGCAGACCCAGGTACCCACAATCCGGCCGGCAATGTCAGGTTGCCATCCTGGGAGAGACAAGACTGGATCTGATTCCAGCTGATCTGAAAACCTGGCTGGGAAAGGGCTGGGAGGGCGTACAGGAGTGAGACAATGCCACTTCCACCACTACCAACCCCCTCCTCCTCCTCCCAGCCCGTCTCATCACCACGGAACTCTGCAGCACCAACCAGCACGGAGCCACTGCCACATCCAGCACCCATGGGTGAGTGCCTGGGCACCCACGGGCACCCTGGGTGCAGGTTGGACCAGCTGCAGAGGATCTCACCTGCAGGAGATCTTCACTCAAAACCTCTGTCTTCTCAGCCCTGCAAGACAAGAAAGAAGACAAAGTGCTGGTGAAGGGTCTGGTGCATGTGGCAGCACTGGGGCTGCACGCTGTGGTACTGGCCGGTTTCCATCAGGATGCAGCCAGTGATTTAAGGCTCTCTGGTCCCACCAGCCATCACCTCATCTCCTAAACAAGCAAAGGATGGAGCATCTTCATGGTTCACCGTGAGTGTGCCATGTCTCACACCAATTTAGGGTTCTCCCCTGATCTCCCCCTTGTTTTTCCATTATCCCCAGCAAAACAGGGATGCTGAATTCCCAGGAGGATGCAGGCAGTGCTGCCGAGGGAAGTGGTGTGTCTATGCACAAAAGCAGGTCCCTGGGCCGTGCCGGGCTCTGGTTCACCCTCAACACCGAGGATTCCAAGGACACAACCCCTCTGCATGACTGAGCCTCTTTGGTCCGACACAGCCGACTGAATCTGCAGCAGCAGCTGCTGCCCGAGGCTTCGCTGTAACCCTCCCCATTGCTTGTCAGAGCCAGATTTACCGCTCCAGAGCTCCTGTGATCCACTGTCTTTGCTAGTGAGGAGCACTGGGGATGCAGAAGGAGACACAAACCTGCTGCAAGACCCTCCCCGGCCACGCATGGACCCGCAGCGTCCCTGTCCACTGAGCCCCCACGGCTGCTCCCCACCAGATCTGCTCGGGCTGATTTAAACCCTCACACTCTGAATCATTTATTCATTTTCTTAGGGGGGGTTGACAACTTTAGTGCATCATCTCTGAAAAATGACCTCCATCAAGATACGCTTGGGCAGGGCTGTGATTTAGCCAATTAGTCTCTGAAGGTTTGTTAACAAACAACGAAAACTTGGTGCTCACATCCTTAAAAAAATACTTGTATTGCCTGAGCCCTGGTTGCTTTCTGCTATCCAGGCTGGTTTCTCAGCTTTGAGAGACTGAGTGAAGAATTGAAAAAGTTGAAATAAGGAATAAGCACCAGCAGAACAAGGTGCAAAGAGCGAGCCTGGCATGGCAGCAGCACCAGCCAGGGCAGGGCTTAGTCTATGGGCTCATCTGCAAATACACCATGTCCAAAGACTTTTTAAAAGTGTAAATTAACTTTATTAAATCTGACTTGCATACAAAAGTTGTCCCAGTGTCCAATTTAAGTTAGTTTTAAAAATAAAAATTAACCCCCCCCATCTTATATTTTAAAAATATAAAAAAGGGATTTAAAATAATGCATTATAATATCTTCTATATGAAACACAAGCGATGCGCTGGCCGCCTGGGAGCAAGGGCTGCTCAAGTTCTCCTCTTCTGCAAATTGCCTTCACTATCATTTATGGACAGGGCTGGAAATGCCACAGAATCATCACAAACAGGGAAAAAAGCAGCAAATACCCACAGGCATAGACACAACGGCCGCCCTCGCTTCCCCTGCCCGGTGCAGGATATATTTAGATCCTGAAGGAGAAGGAGGTGGCAGGATTGCAGGCGACCATCGCACACCCACATGCAGGCACCGCTGGCACAGATCCCGTGCCCGCTCTGCAACCCAGACACCATTTCCAAACTTCAGAAAGACCGAGGGAGAAAGAAGCTTCTCGCATCCTTGCCCCGTTGGGAAAATACTCCCCCAAAAGTTATGGCTTTAGTGCGTTTTCTCCTCTCCCAGCCAGGCTGATGGCTGGGCTTTGCACACCCCATGGCCCCGTGCTGGCAGGTCTCTCTCTCAGCAGCCACAAACCAACATGTGCTACACTCGTGTGTGTTTTGGAAGCAGAAAACAACATTTCAAACACAATAACAAAAATCTAGCCTCTGTCTGCTTCTTAGCACATCCTCAGTGCAAGAAATCTCAGCAGCTTTAAGGGAGAGCATCCCCCAGCCACAGTCCCGGCATGGACACCCACACCAGCCCTGCCACATCCCGGGATGCTTAATCATGTCGGGAAGCCTGCCAGAGATCAGTTTGGCTTTAAAAAGTGAGGGGAGAAAAAGGCTGCAGCGTTTTATGGATAGGAATAAGCAAAGAGATTGTTGGAGCTGCTTGACAGCTGCCCGAGGATGTTGCAGAGTGATGGGCACATCGCGGGAGCACGAGTTTCCGTGCCTGTTTCGGCATCTGCCTTCTCCTCCCCTCTGGCTTACCATGGGGACAGGGGTCTCTGGGTGGCCTCGGGGACATGTCACAGACACTGATGGGGATGTGGGCATGTGGCAGGGCTGTGGCAGACTGGTGTCACTTGTGGCAGTGGGAGCTGGGTACCGTGTCCTGTCAGTGCTCAACACCAGCACCCAGCGCCAGGCATCACCCTGCTCACACACCTCGTCTTGCAGAACGGGGTAAAATGTGGCCCCAGAAGCCACCACGGGGTGTTTTTGCAAAGCCAAAGCAGGGACAAGTCTTCTTCCTCGGGTCACCTGGACCCTACAGGTGGTGTTACTGGGGCAAAGAGCCCAGCCCCGCGGATGAACTGGGGCAGCAGCTCAGCTGTAGCTCCATTAAATGCGGTTTTAGCAGCTCCAAGCTGGACAGATCCTGCTCCTGTGCGCAGACACAGATCTGCTGACAACGTGGCTCTGCTGATGTCCTGCCACTCCACCTCAAACTACTTATTAATTTTTTAGAATGCACCAAAAAAATAACAAATAATTCCCTTGTCTCTGTACTTGCTCCTGCCAGCAGCTCTCCAGAACCTGCAAATTACATCCAGAAGTGCGAGAACCAAGTGGGGCCTCCAACCCCACAGAAAGCCCAGCCCAAGCTGCTCCCCAGGGCCATTTTACATGTCAAGACTAAAAAATAACATCATCCTACTCCACTGACATCACATTGCGTTACAGCTCTGAGCTGCTAATGCCACCGGAAAAAATCCCATTATATCTGTTATGTTTCTAAAGTCTCGGCCTAAAGTTAATACAGTTTTACAGGAGCTTACATGGTTTTATGAGCCATCCTGCAAACCTGCAGCAAGTGATGCCCCGTGGCAAAACGCCGGCAAGTGCGTCCTGCCAGGGAGCAGCAGGGAGATGGAGACTCTCCTGCATGTCCCGAGCTCCATCCTGCCTGGCGGGTATTTTTTGGGTGCTGAGCCCTGGCTGGCACTCAGAGATGCTTGAGGAGACCCTGGTGCCCCAGTGCCACCTCCCCAGTACCCAGGGATTTCCCCAAGGCACCCAGCAGGGATGAAGAAATATTATCCTGCTGCCTTTTCTGGGACAGGGTAGCAGCATCTCTCCAAGGATCTTGGCAAAGCACCTTCAGCAGGCTCAGCCCTGCACATCTCCACTCAGCCCACCCTCTTCAACAAACCTTTTTGGTTTGTGTCTTCTTCTCCCTCCCCATATCATGCTCCTTCCTGCTCCTAACAGCATCCCACTCAAGGACGGCTGTGGGTCCCCGTGCCTCCCCCAAGCCCTCTCGCCTTGGCTTCCCATCCCCTGGGAGAACCACTCGCTGAAACCCCCAGGGATCCAGAAGCCCCAGCTCCTGGTTTGCTCCCAAGTGCTTAGTTCAGACCCCGAGGGACTTTGGAGTCCAAACCACAAAGGTGCTTCCAAAATCGCAGCCCTACAGAAACCCATTAACAGCGTCAAGAGGAACCAACGTGGATGTGACCAATGCTGGGAAACGTGTCTGGCTCCAGCAGAGATGCTCTCCTTGTTCCAGCCTGGCATCTTGCTTCCAGCCACGGAATCCCCCAGCTCTTCTGGCACAACCCAGCCCATTCCCAGCATCTCCCAGTCCATCTCTAGCACCTCCCAGTCCTTCTTGGCATGCCCCAGTCCATCCCCAGCCTCCCATAGTTCCTTCCCAGCACCCCTCCAGTTCACCTCCATCATCCCCCAGCCCCTCTTGGCACACCCCTTAGTCTATCGCCAGCATGTCTCAGTCCATCCCCAGCATCTCCCAGTCCATCTCCAGCATCCTCCAGCCCCTCTTGGCAACCCCCAGTTCCTCCCCAGTACCCCCAGTCCTCCCCAGCACCCCCAGCCCCATCACTGGCTCTGTACAGGCAGCCAGAGCCAAGTAGGGATGAAGATGCCCCGAGGGGTTGCACAACCCTGAATTCAGCAGCGATGGCCACCCCAAGCCCCAGGGACCGTAGGACCTGCTCCCAGCCTGTGCTGCTCCAGCCATGCGTGGGAGGCAGCTGAGCTCCTGCCCACACAAACTCATCTCCTTCCCAAATCGCTATAGCACCCGAAGGAATCCCTAGGGGTACCAGGGCACCCACAATGGGGGCGGAGGGACACAGGCTCCAATGTCCTGGGGCAGCCAGGGAGCCACATCAGTGGAGTTCAGGGCCCATCGGTGTTCACCCCAGAACCCCAGACCCACCAATGACGCTCAAGGTCTGACACATGCAGCATCACCCTGGGAAGGGGCTAAATGGTGGCTGGAGCACCCCCTGCCCAGCCATCAGAGCAGGTAACTGGTGGCACCAGCAAAACGTCTCCTCTACACACCAGTTTAAGCCAGTATCAGCTTTGGGCAATTCTTTTCCTCTGTTGATTTTTACGTGGGTATTTCCATCCTCACGTCTCATGTCTCAGCCAGGGCTCCCACACTGGGACACAACCTCCCCGGGGAACTGGAGGCAGTGGTTTTTGTTCATGCAAGGTGGCCTCAGCAAACAGCAGCACCCTAAAGAGGGGTGCAGGGACCCCTCAATTTCCCTGGCTGACTCCTAATCCCCCAAAACTTTATGCCTTATGAGTAACACACATCCTGCGGGGGCATCCCTTGGAGAGGCAGCCAGGATTACCGGCTTTCTTTCATCTTTCCTTTAGGCAAATAAAAGCCCCCTCCTCTCCTTCTCCTCCAGATTTCCACCCCAGAGCTGTTTTTCTCAGCACAAATCCAGGCAATCCTCAGCCTCAGGCCACACCCAGACCCTCACATCCCCACAAACAGCTGGCAGAAAAGGGACAATGAATATGGAGAGTTAAAAGTGAATGAGCTGGGGATGCAGCTACAATTTGGTTGGGTGTTCCTTCTGCAAAAACTAATTGCTGCCAGCAGAAATCAACACCAATCAAGCAAATTAAGTTTCCAAATAAAGACTACATGAGCTTCCAGTGCCTTGATTTAGGGAGCTACAGCAACGCTGGTGTTTCCCTGCAGCATCTCCTGATGCCAGACATTTCCACCTGGCTGGACCACCCATCACCAGTGCCCACCCTGTGTCCCCATCCCCCTCTAATGCTCAGGCCACCCAAGACAAAGAGCCTCTGGTCTTGGATTTGACCTCGAACCAGGAGAACTCAAGGCAGGATGGGGAATTCATGGCAATATTCTCTCTGAATGGGAAAACCCTCACGCCTGGCTGCCAGGCAGCATTTCGCTTGACGTGGGGATGGGCAGGAGTGAGGATGGATCTCCAAAGGCAGAGTGTGTCCACAATGCCCCCAGGACTCCCTTGCCCACACCTCCTGCTCAAAATACCCCTTTCACCTGCATCCCTGGCCACCCCTTCGCTGCAGGGTGTCTGTAAATATTTCATCGCTATTTAATTACCACCATTGGCCAGTTTCCCTTGATTTCTGTTTGTTTCAGCCTAAAAATAGCCCAAGCACAGGCAGACGGAGGCACGAACACTGGCCAAGGCTGTCCTGTGCTGGGAGCACTGACTCCCACGGGTGGGTCTGCTCTGGCACCCACGCCGGCTCAGGGACAGTGCCCAGCTCCATCCCAGTCCTGCCCGCATCTCCCCTCAGTGCCACTGCACATGCCTGGGGGCTGGTACCCACGGGAAAATTCAAGGTCCTCCAGCCCCCAAAGCTCAGAGGCGAGGTTGGTAAGGTGAGGTTCAACCATGCAATTCAGATAAGGCACTGAACTTCCATCAGATGTGCTGGAGGGAGGAGGAAGCCCCTCAGGTCTCATCCAGGCAACCCCTGGCAGCACCAGGCACCACGGTCCAGGCTGGATGCTAGTCCAAGGACCACACTGTCCCCAGCTTCTGCTGCCGTCTGAGCTCTCCTTGCCACCGCATCCTCAGGGACACGCAGACCGACAGCTCGCAACCAGGATCCGGCCGAGTTCGAACAGAGCTGAGGATTTTTCCCAGTGCCTTTTTAGCCAACGAGAAGCAAAACATCAAACATTTATATCCTCAAATCGCTGCTCAAATCCCTGGGGAGATGACTCTGAGCTGCAACACCCATTGAGATGCAGTGAGATGGCCTCACCAGTGCCTCCTCCAGCACATCCCAGGCTCATCCTGCCCTGGCGGGTGACCCAGAGTGACAGTCCCCATGTCCCCAACCTGTGGCTAAGGGCAGCAATGCCCATCCAGCAGGCACAGTGCCAGGGCTCAGCCCCCAGCAGCTCGCCCACCTTTGGCTGAGCCAGGCTGGAAAAGTGGGATGAAACAAGTGGGGAAGGCTAGTCCAGCTTCCCCCGTCCTTCTGCCCGCTGCTAGGAAACCCAAAGGAATCAAAGCAAAATGGGGGACAAATTTTAAAGGCAGAAAAACCTCTTTTCCTCATCTCCTGCCCCTTTCCTGGCTGTGAGCTCTCTGCGTTGGCATCCCTTTGGCATGGGATACATGGGGCCCTTCGCTCCCAGCGCATCCCCAGCAGAGGAAAACTCACCCTGGGATCACATCCTGAGCACGCTTCGGTCCTGATTTGAAAATCATGGAGAAGCCCCTGCAAAGTGCAGGGCCCTGAGGCTGCTGGCCATGGGGATGAAACCTTCAGCCTGCTCCATGAATATTTCAGTTTGTCAGCACTGCCGCCTTGCGAGGAGGATAAAAATATCTCCAGGGCTGCAGGGATGCTGCCGGCACCATCCAAGGGATGCGGCGTCACTCGGCAAAGCCAAAATACCCGGGGGGGTCTGCTGATGGCAAGCCACCGGCACCCCAAAGTGCAGATGTGGAACCCAGCTATTTAAAGCACCTTGTTCCCTCCTGCAAATCCCACTGGAAAAATCCCAGGTGGTGCTTTTATTCCCTCCGCCCTTATTTTGTACAAGCAGAATAAAACGTCTTTATTTCTTGTAGAACATTCTTGCTGCACAGAGAATAAGCCCACGGTGTTTAAAGGCTTTATATTTACGTGCAGATGTCCTGGTGCCTGGAAAAGCAGCTGTCCTGAGAGCCACCAAAGCGACGTCCAGCCCAAAATGCCACCGCTGTCCCCTGGGATAGGGGATACACCTTGGGATGCTCAGAAAGGACCAGGAGGGAAAAAACAACCCCCCTGAAGCTGACACCATCCTCCCTGGTGTCCCCCATCACCTGCTGTGCCATTTGGGAACCCAGACGTGCCATTCTGCATGTGGCTGCGAGCGCCTGTTTTACTCCCAATGGGGAAAAAAAAAAAATAAAAAAATTGAGCCAATTCTGGAAAATTCATGGGGCTGTTTCAGCTGCCAGAGGAGCGCTGCAGCACCCTTGTGCCCATCATCCCATGACTTCAAGGCGAGGGTCCAAGCTCCTGCCAGGTTGGTCACTCATGAAACAGGTAAATAAATAGAAATAAAAAATCAAAGTGCGTTGCAGAGAGCATCTCCAAAATGTTTTACAGCCACTAATTGATTTCTCTTCCATTTTTCCACCTTGCAGAAATAAGTATTATGGCCCCTTAAAGACTGATCCCTTACAAAAGCTGGATGCACTTGGTGGGTGATGCAGAAAGATAGGGAAGTGCAATGTGTACCTCAAAGAGATTTGATTTAGGGTGAAAATAGCTGATCCATTGCAGATCATCATCGCTACGGTTGCTGTGTGTTATACTGACTGCAGCAGTAGTTCTCCCAAAGGCTGGGTACCAGATGCAGGTCTGAGCTGAGATGAGCATCCCCGGTTCTTTCTATCTAGTGAAAAGCCTAAATAAAGTAAACAAAATAAAATGAAGTAAAAGTAAAATAAAGTAAAAGCAAAATAAAGTAAAAGTAAAATAAAAAGTAAAATAAAATAAATTAAAATAAAATGAATAACACACTCAGGGCACAGCCGAGACGTGGTCTGCTCCAGTTGGCCCCATCACACTCAGACTGGGCACCCCAGTGTCTGTGGGTGCTGATGCTCCCTCAGGGGACCAGGAGGTCCTCACTCCCCCCAGCATCACACATGGGGCCACAAAGTAATGTGACAGCACCCGGGGAACGGAGCCGAAGAATGGATTTGGAAAGGTAAGGAAATGCACTCAGCTGACGCTGCCCTGGACCTTGACCCTGACCCTAACCCTGACCCGTCCCTGTCCTGTTCCCCATGCAGGTGACCCCTGTCCCTTGGCTGCACAGTCACACACTCCCCTGGCACAAGTGCCAGCTGCGGCCACCTCACAGGGACAAAGAGCTGCTCCTGCCTGTCCCCTGCTGGGGTGACCCTGGTGACAGCTGCTGGCAGACCCACAGATGAGGTTTTTTCCCTTCATCTCCCTTTTTTCTTCCTTTTTTCAAGGAAACAGCACCACCAAAATCAGGAAAAGCCACCAGGGGCTGGGACCCCCCCACCATGCCTCCCTCTGCACACCCCGTGGGGTGGCTGGAGAGATGTCATTGCTGGCCCCCAGGTCCTACGGGATGTAGCCGTGGCCCAGCCATCCCAGCAGCATCTGGCCCAGAAGATCTTTTAGGCGATTCAGTGACATCAGCTGGATGCCACCACTGCCATGGCTGCATGCAAACTGTCCCCAACACCCTCATCTTCCCCCCAAGGGACAAGCTCCACGTGCAGCACAGACCCCAGCCCCAGGACAGCATCCATCCTGGTGGTCCCTAGTCCTGGACTCGGGGGCACTGACACTGCAGGGGGATGGTGGCCCACTGGGGTTTGGTGGCCCACTGGGGTTTGGTGACGAGCAGGATGGGACACCCCTCAGACCCTGGAGAGTTATGGTGCATGTACCCTGCTGAGCTTCTCCCAGGGGACACAAAACACCAGGTTTCTATTATTATTCCTTATTTCCATTTATTACTCCTTATTTCCATGTATGATTCCTTATCTGCATTTATTATTCCTTATTTGCATTTATTATTCCTCATTTCCATTAATTATTCTTTATTTCCATGTATTATTCCCTATTTCCATTTATTATTCCCTATTTCCATTTATTATTCCCTATTTTCATCTATTCCTTTTTTCCAGCTGGCTGGTGAGGGCTGCTCAGGGCTCTGCAGTAGAGAAGAGGGACAAAACATCAGTCTGCACTTCAGATGGGGACCAACACAGACAGGCTGAGGAAGAGGATGGTCCCCAAGCTTCCGCCGAGGCCTGCAGAGGCTTCAGCTGCCCCGTCCCAGTGCTGAGCAAAGAGGGGGCCATGTACCCCCCCATTAAACCCAGTCTGAAGAGGCTGTCAGCGCCGGCAGCTCTGCAGGCTGCAGCCAGCCGGGTGACAGCGAGCCCTACGAGGATCAGGCGTTAAGCAGCCCCAAGCCCCACAGCCGCCATCCCACTCCCCAGGCTGTGAGTCGGGCGCTGCGGGGAGCCCAGCAAACGGCCCCCGCGCTGCCGGGGGTGCGGGAAGGAGGACGCTCCCCTTGCCAGCGGCACCATTTTGAAGCTGGGTGTGTGCGCAGTGCCCAGCTCGCATCTCCCACGTGCTGCTGGTGGGACATGGGGATATCCCTCCCCTGTAGCCCCCCAGCCGTGGGTGGGAGACGTGTTAAACCTCCTTGGTGTGTCCAGAGAGCAAACCTGCCTTGGTGCAGATGCAAAGAGAAAATCATGCGCTCTGTCCCCAAAACAGCTTGCTCCTGCCATTCCCCCAAGAGAGGCAAGCACCTGTCCCCAGCGCTCCCACACCACATTCCCACACCGTGTTCCCTGTACCATGTTCCT
>NW_010311538.1:24368-25404 GCF_000700745.2 Antrostomus carolinensis
CCCATGTTCCTGCCACTGTGCTCCCGCACCGTGCCGCTGCACACCGTATTTCCACACCGCATTCCCGCACTGTGCTCCCACACCAGATTCCTGCAGCACGCTCCCAAACTGTGTCCTCACACCACATTCTTGCACCATATTCCTGCCACCGTGCTGCTCCCGCACCGTATTTGTGCACTGTGCTCGCTCCCACACCACGCTCCTGTGCAGGATTCCTGCACCGCGCTCCCAAACCGCATTCCCATGTTGCATTCTTGCACCACGTTCCCGCAAAGCTGCCACAGCCCAAGGACAGTGTCCTGCAGCCACCCCAGCGTGGTGACCCTGTGCTGGGGCCCTGTAGCAGCTCTGCAGCCAAGGCAAGAGGTGCCACCACTGACCACCTCCAGCCCGGCCGAGGACCCCAAGCTGGCAGAGTGTCCTCCATCCCCAAGGGGACATGGTGACAGGGGACACGGGGGAAGCCTGTGGAAGTCCAAGCCCTTGGCTCTGGGAGAGGATGCTGAGCCCGATGCCCCAGCTGTACCAGTGCCCCAGCACCACATTGGGAAGGAAAAGAAAATTAAAAAATCCCACCCCCAGATGCAAAATCTCTGGGAATTACACAACAGCCACCATCAAACCCCAGCCTGGCTGTGTATCGGCACCGATGGGCATCCCCACGGGCACGGCCCCTTCACCTGCACCCCAATGTGCCCCTCTGCCAGCTGGGGCCACCCATGGGTACTGGGGGAACAGGCCAGTGGGGCACCCCACAGCATGAGGCCCAGCCCTAGGACACAGGGAATGGGCAGGGGCCATGGGGCAGGCAGGGGAGCAGTGGATAAAAGGTGCAGGGTGTGGGGCAGAGGCAAAGGGAGCAGTGGGGCAGTGCATGCAGGGGGACAAGCAGAAGTTAACAAGCAGGCAGGGTGCAGGCAGGAGCTGCAGGCAGGGAATGGGCAGGGAGGAGGGCAGGTGTGGGCACTGGGAGCAGGCAGTGGGGCACGGTGCGGGCAGAAGGGTGGTCAGGGTGCAGGCAGCAGTGCAAGGGGCA
>NW_010311539.1:0-377 GCF_000700745.2 Antrostomus carolinensis
GGCAGCAGCTGCCCGGAAACGTGTCAGTGCAGTAAAAGAAAAGGCCAAATTATACAGCTCGGAGCAGGGCGCAAACTCTGCCCCAAAATCTAGGTGCACCATGCGCTTGCCACCAGTTGGCTTTGAAGCGTGTGTAACCGGTGCTGTGGCTCAGGGGTTTCTCGTTCCAAACCGCGGTGAAGAGTGAGCGCTGGCAGGGCTGTGGGGAAGCGGTGGGAACAGCTCTCCTCTGTCCCGAGTGGGCTGTGCACCCTGATGCTCCTTCTGTGTAACGCCGGTCACAGACCTGGTGGTGCCCAGGTGGCCCCCAGCCTTACAATGCCTTCCTTCACACTTGTACTACGGTCTCACCCAGCCATCCCAAAGCTCTGACACTC
>NW_010311539.1:387-1076 GCF_000700745.2 Antrostomus carolinensis
CCAGAATAACTGAAGGTGGCTTTTTGCACTCATCAGGAGACTGTGTTGAGCTTCATACTCCCGGGTCTACAGTGAGATGTCACCTAGGGTCTCTTCTTTACCTCCTTCTCTCAGCCTAACTTCACCTGTAGAACCTGTCAGTCTGCAAAACCGCATTGTGAGAAAAAGAGCTTGTGAAGTTCAGTTGTAATGCATCTCTCATGTTTCTAAGCGTCAATCTAGAGGAAAGCAGGCGGGGTCTGTGCTGCTTGCAAGTGAATTGTTCTGTTGTGACTAGTGCGTAATAGCTGGATCAACACAGATGTCTTTCTGTTCAGCTCGGAGGAAATGACTTACAGAGTCTTTGTTTCCACTTGGGGGATTTCCTCCAAATTACGTTTTTGGCGCTGTGGACACATCTCCCATGCCCATCACACTGCTGCTGAGCGCAGGGAGTCACCGGGCTGTATCCCCGATGCATGGGGCATCTCTGATGTAAACACGTGGGCAGCCTCCATCCAGCCACCTCACAAGGACCAGTCCCACCAGCCTGCTCTCACCATCCTCCTTTCACTCCATCCCCACAGGTTTGTAGTAGCGCTCGCTCAGGTGCCCATGCAGACCCCTCTCACCCACTGCCCCTCATGCAGTCAGTTTTGCATAGCAGGCAAATTTTACTTGTTTTTTCAAGCAACAGCACCTACAGCTTT
>NW_010311539.1:1105-10641 GCF_000700745.2 Antrostomus carolinensis
TGACAGTTGCTTAAGGAGGGATTTGGAATAGCTTTACCCCATAAGGTGCCATTTCTGAGCTCCAGAAAGAAGTGTCATCTAGCAGAGAGCACTTGTGCTACCATGTGACTTGACCAGCAGCAGCTACATCACTCCTGAGACTTCACTTCAGAGCTGCAGCAGCAGCAAAGGGACAGGAGAGCACATCTCCGTGGTCCAAAGCATGTGGCTATTGCTGTGCTGAAGGTGTCCTTCTTACCACTGCTGACCAGAAGTTAACCACTTTGATGTTGATTGGTGAACTAACGGAGCATCTGTGGTGGAGGTGTGGACCACAAGGTTTTTTTGCAAGCTTTATGAAGCTTGCCAGTTCTCAGCCTTAAAAATGCTCTCTTCCCCTCCTGCCTTCTTCTACTGCAATGGCTGATAAAGACATCAGCAGAACAATGGGATCAATGCAACTACAAGATGGCACCGTTTCTGAGAGCAGGGGTATGTCTCCAAGGGACTGAAGAGGGATGGTCACTGCCTAAAGGCTGGGCTCTAACTATCTGTGCTGGCCTTGAATTGTAACTGTTCTGGATTGGACGGCAGCTGTGAGAGCAAGGAAAAGAACTCTGCAAAGGCTGGGTGGTGAAAGATGAGGATGTGCTTAGCAGCCTTTGGGAAACTCCCTCTTAGATGCACACTGAGCACATACACAGAGAAAAGGCTAAAATGCTCTAAAAAGCTTTGGGAAAGCTTTAGGAAAAATTTTTGGAAAACTTTCCAAAGGCCTTGGGAAAAAGTATTGCCCATCTTTCTGTATGGCTTCTTGTGGCTTGGTGAGCAGGGAAGCACCATGCATTTGGGTTTCTCCTGCACAGTTTTGGTTTCTCATGGCCTGTATGCCTTCACTGTTGTTAAGCAGAGCAAGTGGTGTGATTTCAACTTGAGAGACATGCCAATCCCTGCACAGTGCCAGGGTTTGCAGAATTACTGCGGGAAGTTTTCATTTTACAAGGATGGTTTTGTTTTCCTTCTGTACTTCATAAACATCTAAAAGTGCTCATGACTAGTGCTACTAGCGTAATCCTCATCTAATGTATTTAAAGAGCAAAAGTACTTTTCAAATATTAAACTTCTTTTATACACTTGTATAAATTGTACAGGCAGGAGGAGGCTGAGCTTTCCATCCAGAGGAATATTATTTTGCTTCAGGATTTTAAAAAAAATCCACTTTTCAGAAAAAGCAGCAAGTTGGAACCAGAAATTATTTCATTTCCCTAAAATTTCATATGCAGAAATGTTATGAAAAAGGGGGAATGCAAAAAGAAGGGGATGTTTCAGGGCTTCAGTTCTATTTCCAGAAGAGTTCAGTGTTACTTGCTGTGTCTTCTCTCTCTTTCCTCTTAGAAGTTCAGGACCTCTGTAGACCCCAGTGGCATAGCATCAATCCTGCCTCTGGGCTGCAGTGATTGGAGCACTTGTTGACTGAGCCTTCCCTCTGGTAAGCCCCTGGGGACTCAGTGAACTGAAATGGCAGAGTGATCTTGCTCTGTTTTGGATTAAAGGCACTCAGCTCCCAAGTGGTTGTTTTTGCTCTACTGCAAAGGAGGGACCAGCGGTGATGAGTTCTTGTGGCAAACCTCTCCTCTCCAGGAGGAAGTCTTCACTTTGAGAAAGACGGCGACTTATGAAATTTCAGGCTCACATGTGGTGTAAAGTACCAAAGACAGAAGGAAAAATATACAAGTTGGGCAGCAACTTTGATAGATCATCAAAGCAGTTATTCCAGCAGTTACTCACCTATGTATGCTTCATCATAAGTCCATGCCTATTCTTCTCTATGGAGCCAGTGTTGTTCTTTTGCATGAGCTCTTGAGTCCAAAAAGCCCCTTCTCTGCAATCTTTCTGTTCAGAGAGGAAGCATCTCTACCAGTCCCTTGGTCACAGAGAAGCTTTTCCTCTTTTTTCCTTTTCGTGCCTGTCAAACCCTCCTCACCCTATTCAGCCCTTCTTCATTTCTGAGAGGCTTCTACGAATTCAGTCACTATTTCCTCTGTTTATTTCTCTTCCCTCACTTGCTGTGGGAAGAGATGACAAACAAGAGTTTTTGTCACTCTCAAGAGGGAACTCTGTGAACAAGAGAAAAATTACAGTCATTCTTCATTGTCTGGTTTCTATATCAGCAAATGTGCTGCTTTTCCTCTCTCCAGAACTTTTTCCCAGTTTTGCACCACTAAAAGTAACCCTAAACAGTGGAGTGTAATACAGACCTAGCATAAAATATACTTTCTTGCAGTCAATATTGTTGTCTTTAAGGTGGATGGAGGGACCAGCAAAATAACTGAAAATCACAGGGACAGTATTTGAATAAGGTATGGTTAGGAGAAGAGAAACCAGAAGGCAGGGGAGCCATGGGCTTTCTGGGAGATCAGCTTGCAAGGTGGGCTATGGGTGGCTGGCAGACACTTTGGGAATGTTTTGGGGAGATTTTATCTGGGGGCTGGGGAGCAGAACTCGGTCAGCTACATCTTTATGCTGTGGTTTTTTGATCTTGCTACACTTGGTGACATTGGGAACACCAGTCACATTCACAATGATGTGTAGAACAATACCATAATTCTCTACCAAAGTCCTGCCCAACTTCATAGAGGTGCATGTTTTGTCCTTCTTTCCTGTGAAGCTAAATCCTCAGTTTTAAAGCAGTGCTATAGTACACCTTTTAAACTAACATTAAAGTTTTAACTCAAAGTCTAAATAAAAATATCTGTATTTTGATATCTAGGCTCCAAAGTTTATTGAATTTTTCGATATCCTTAGAGAGTTGACAGGTCCAAGATCTCAGCATGACTCCAGTTGCTCACATGACCAGAAGGCTTAATGTCACAAGAGAAAAAAGGCTGGCTATGATGACTATCAAAGAGTGCAGCAACAAACTGGATCGTATGCAAATAGTTAAAGAAGACCTGGACCATCTCATTATCAGAGAGCAAAGAGCAATAGAAGATAGACAGGTAAACACATGGTTCAGGCTTGGATGAGAGCAGCATAGGAAGGTATCTGAAAGAGCACCAAAATAAGTTTTACAGAGACATCATGACCAACAAAAATATCATGCAAGGGTACTTTTTGCAAAGGTATTTTTAAGGTACTAGATAGTAACGCACATGCCAGAATAATTGATGAGTTGCTTAACAGTGAGAAATGCATCTTGCAGATGCCTGTCTACAAGATGTGCAGTAAAAATTTTGCCCAGTGTGTTATAAAGACTACCATTTAAACCCTACACTTTAGTTTATGCCTACTATTAGAAGAAATGAAAGGACTTTTAAGATTTTGAGGGAAAAAAGAAAGAAGAGAGGTTGTGCACATCCATTATGCACCTGAAATTCTTGCTACCTTCTGATTTGTAGTCACATGGAATAGCTGGGCAAAATATATACTAAAAGATTACCAGGAAGGGAAGGAGGGGAATAAATATGTGAATAGGCATTGACAGAGAAGCTAATTTTCACAGCTTGAAGTTAACTAGTTTGCTGCTAACTCAGATATATTTAAAGGAGCTACATTAATCTTATTTGACCCCACACATTCAATACAAACGTTTATACATGAAATTATCACCTAGACTCCTTCCAAAGAGAGAATTCAGCACTTTTCAAGCCCAGTTCATCTAATCTGTTTATTGTAGGATAAGATTAATTGCCTGTGGGCAGGTTTCTCCTTCCCTCAGCTAATCATTGAAGGCATGACAACTAGATCAGGTATTTAGTGCATTGTTAACTTTTGAAGCTAGAAAATATTCTTTTCAACATGTCCTCTAGTTTAAGAATACCCATAGAGTTCCTCACTGCAGCCCATTGTGGTAGTATCTTCTACAGCTTTCTAGTGGGAAATGAATAGCAAAGTAAGTTCCCCCAGAATTTCCACACTGGCTCAGGCCAAGGGTCTCCAATACTGACTACCATTTGGGGGGGTTGTAGCTCTAGGTAAAGTCTCATGCAAGTCTCTTAACAGTGTGACAATTCCTTAACCTCTGAAGCATAACTTTTAATTTCCTTGCAGAATATTTTTAGCTTAGTTTTGGCTGTTAAAACTCTGGATATTCTTCTTATCCAGGTAACAACCTTCCTTTTTAATCTTGCTAAACTTGCTGATGGCCATGGCAGTGTGTTCCACGGTCTAATTGTCCATTTTACCAACACTATTTTCCTTCCAGCCTTTTATGTCATTTTGTTTCTGTTTGATCCTGTCTGTGAAACAGAGGTAAAAATTTTGTTCTTCTTTTTCTACCTAGCTAAGTATGGGGAAAAAATATTAAGGGTGAGTGAATGCAGCCACAATATGTAGTGAGGGAACAGTAAACCCACAGAGTTCCTACTACATCAGGTGACAGAGTACATGCCCTGCACCAGCCTGTGCTAATGGGAAGTGTTTCAGGACACGGGGTGGAGGAGGTTCCTTGGGGTCCAGGAGCTATGGGGGACCCCCAGGAGGACAGCAGGACAGGGCCTTTCATCCAGACTCCGTCCCACCACCCCAGGCAGAGAACATGGCAGGCTGGGGAACAGCCAGGTTCAACCAGAGCCCTGATCATCAGGAAAGGTAGTGAGGATGAGACAGATCCAAGGTCAAGCTGGGAAGTCACTCCACAGTTCAAGAACATGTCCAGCGATTGCCAGGCAGCTCTGCGGTGATGGGGCAGGCCCAAGGTCGAGCCAACATTAGCCCACACATCAGGGCCCATGTCCAGGCAGGGCAGAGCTGTGGGAAGCTGGAGACCAGCACTGCTATGGCATTGGGGATTGACAGCCCTGGGTGGCTGAAATGGGGTCCTGGGCCATAGGCAGGGTTGTGGCAGGTTCTGAGAGGGCAGTCAGGGCCGTTACAGCCTGGTGGTGCCTGACAGAGAGGAGTAAAATAGGCTACGGCCTCCAAAATGCCTTCTCCCCTTTCTCCCAGGAAATCCATATGTGCTAGACTTTCAAACTCAGAAATGCCAAAAGGAAGACCATCTCTGTAATTTTACTTCAGAACCCTTGTGCATGTGCATTCTGATGCAATATTTCATTACACAATCACATTGTCTCCTCTGCTTCCTTCTCCACTCATCTGCTTCCTCATTCAGGAAGGATAAAGTTTATGAGATGATCAATTCTTCAGTCTTTTCCTTTAAGTATCTCACAGGCACCCCTATGCTTTCTTTTTCTGTGCGTTTTTTGAATCTTACTCTGAGGACTTTGATATATTAACGGGATTTTCTGTGGCATCTGTCACTACAAATGAGTGGAATGGATCATTACTAGCCTTCAAGAGAGGTGGTATAAAGGGGGTACAATAAATATCTGCAAAATCTTGAATGGGATGGAAAGGATGAATAGGAATCTGCTGTTCACTGACTTCTGATTCAAGAGCTAGAGGCTCTCCAGTGAAGCCATTAAGAGCTAGACTAAAATAAAACAAAAGGAGATGGTTCACCATGCAGCAGCCAGATGATGTGTGGAACTTTTGCTTTTTGCATTATGTTATAGATGAAGCAGATCAGATAGGTTTCAAGAGAGACACTTGGAAGAGGGATCTATTGAGAATCATTAGACAGATGCAACATGACAGATCCAGGAAGCCTTCTGAGACAGAGCCTTGAAGAATGCTTGTATTAAGGTGTCATAAAGGCTTGCCCTGTTCTTGCTTTTCCCTGTTCATCCATCTGTGGTCACCACAGAATGCAGGATGCTGGGCTGGAGGGAGCCTACCTTTCACAGATACAGATAAATGTATTTTTACAACAGACCTATGAGTTATTGCAGCAACATTTATTGCCTGTCCGCAAGCTATCACAGTAACTCCACAAGGTCACCCTAGCACTTTCCCCACTATCAACTGAACTGCACCTTGCACAGACCATAACCTATTTCTCAGTCTTCCGTAAATGGCAATTAACCTTCTTTGTTCCTCCAAACCCTTTACTGCTGCTATAGGTTGAGATTCATGAAAAGTGGGGAGTGAGATAGAAGCAGCTGGATCTTCCACTGAAGTCTTTACTCAGCTGTGACATTTAAGAGGCAATGCATGGGAATAGATTTTTCCTGTACAGAGAGGGATGTATTTGCCAGTGCCAACTACAAAACTCATGCCTGATGTGTTTCAATGAGTCTGTGCATATATTGCCAATGGAGCTGTGCTTCAGGATATATGACTCCTAGCCTGGTCCAGAAGTGAAAACTGGAAATGCAAGAGGTACTGTAATTTTTTATTGGCAAGTCCCATCTCCATGATCATCAAAAAGACCTGCAAGGACATACGTTATCTGGACTACTCTTAGAGGGGACAGATGATTCCAACACAGGGCTAGGTTATAAGTACAATTGTTTAATCCCATCAGGCTCTGAGGACCCAGTGGTCATGAAGTGATCTGGGCACACCAATACCAAACATGCCAGAAATCTGCATACCAGCTATGTGTTTAGGAAATCTCCTGCTTGCCTCTGAGGACAAACAAACCGCTTTCTGCCACTGAATGTTACTTTTACCTACTTTACTCCTTAAGCAATTCAAACAATTGAATAGTCCCTATCCCTCTGGTTCCTCTTTGCAGACAGTGTATTTCATCTACCACCATAACAACAGGCAGCTTTCTGGCCACAGTGGCTAGACCATGAAGACATCTCCTGTCCTCTTTTATTAAAAAAAAAAATACATTATTATCTGGAGAAATAAAAACCCTTCTCTTCTGAATTCATTATCAACAGGTTGTAGTAAGGAAAAAAGATACTTTCAACTTCAGGTCTGGCTATCCTCAAAAACTCAAAAAACAAGTTCTCCAGCACATCGTGGGGTGCACAGCAGTGAGGGTGGGCTACTTATCATATTTGACTTCTCTGCATGAAAGCCCTGTGAGCTCTTTTTTTTTTTTGAGAACATACCACATACTTAAAATACAGAAGTACCTACTGTCATCAGAGTTTTTCTACACTGTAAAATGCAAGCAAGCAAATTCATAGAAAGATTGTTGGCTGAAGGAAACCCTAAAATAAAGGCCTCACTTAACTGCGCTCTAGGAACAGCATGCCCCACTAGAAAAACAAAAAAAGAGACAATAAAGAAGAGAAAACACTAACAAGTTTGACCAGCCCTTATTACTGGTGTAAAAACATGGTAATTGGGATATCATCAGACATGCATCCTTTCTTTGCTATGGCTGTATTAGGCTAAACAAATGTCTCTCCCAAGCTATAGAAGGACAGACACCCCTGTCACTATTGCTTCTTTCCTCTGGAGTCCCGAATCCTTGCATGTTTTATGGCCCATGACAGATAACTCAGGGAAAAAGATAATGTTAACGTTGGCCATGTTCTGGGACAAATTTTAAGGGATCTTAAGAATGGTTGGGGTTGGAATCAGCCTTCAAAAACACACGCATACACCTCTCTAAAGCTACAGGATCCATAAATTTGCAAAAGGCTTCACTAAACTTGTTTAATAAATGGTAGCCTGCTTGATCACAACATTTGGTAAAATGATATAACTGCACACATTTGCCAAATCTTTCCTTCCCCATTCTCTCTGCTACTTTATAATACTGCAGTGCAACTTGCCAGAACCCAGGGAGTTAATTATTAAAAACAAGTCCCTATCTGTGCAGCCTGATTTGAGTGGTAGCTTGATGTGCTAATATAATAAAATGACAGGAAGTTAACGTGTGTGTATATAACATAGAGGAGAACATTTATTTATTTTCAGAGTTAATTTATTTGCACATTTTACCTCACACACAGGGTCAGCACAGCAGCACCGAGGAGCATATTGAAGTTCCTTGCAAGTCCTGGTACAAAGACTAGCTACCTGAAAAGGCAAGGATGTAAACTAGGGCGTTGGGTTGCTCAGCTCTGATGGTTTTCAACTTGTCATCCCCAGGTCTCTAGATATTTCTCTGGGGACCCACAGGAGGTAACCAAGAAGGGCCCCACTTCATTCAGTATGATCCTCTCTCTAAGGATCCTTAGATCTGAAAACCATCTGTCCTGCCAGTTTAAGAATGGCATGGAAGCAGTATGGACTATCTGCAGCATGCGGCTACCAGGAGCCCCAAGCAAAAATTGTGGCTAAGTGACACTGCAAGGCAGCCTCAGACATTGCGATACCATCACGTGTGGTTTAGAAACTGCATGTGCGCCTGCTAAGGAAACAGAGTAAGCCTGCCTCAAGAGACAACTACTAGGATGCAAAAGCAAATTTAGCCTTCAGATACAGGTGGCATGGCAAAATTTAATCAACAAGTATGGGTGTTACAGTGAACAGATTCTGAGCTCAGCAAAACTGGAATTTCACTTCTGACTTTAGTGGAGTTACACCAAATTTATAGCAAAAATGCTGAAAGGAGATTTTGTGTCAGGATGTGGTCTGTTTAGCTAGAATATACTATTGAAAAGTAGGTAGTTGATGTGTAATTTTAGCTTGTACATAAAGTCTCATGTGAGACTCTGCGTAGGCTTAGAACACAAAGCAAAAATGTAAATATAACTTTTCTCCATCAGAAGACAAGAATATTGCTTCACTTATGAGAAGCTTGTCTCATCGTGCTATATAACCATGCTACACTGATTTCATTAGAAGTAACTGAACTACTTTGATTAGAAGGCTATCATGCCAAAACCCTAATCATAGAATGGTTTTGGTTGGAAGGGATGGACCTTTAAAGGTCATCTAGTCCAACGCTCCTGCAGTGAGCAGGGACATCTTCAACTAGATCCAGTTGCTCAGAGCCCTGTCCAATCTGACCTTGAATGTTTCCAGGGATGGGGCTTCTACCACCAAGATCTAATCCCCAAGAGAAGTTCAGATTCTGATTGTGGTGACATTATTGTAGATACTTTCCTAATGCAATTGTTCTGAATTTACACATAGGGTCAGACTATGGCTTTTCTTATGGTGTATTTGGGATTCCCTAATACAATTGCAAACCAGAGAATAAAATATTATCATGCATCTGGTTGACTTTGTAAGCCCACTTCAACAAATGCAAAAGACAGCAGTCTTCAGTCCAAGCAGTTTGTCACATAACTTTAATTGATGCCCTTATCAGGCTGGCACCCCAGTAATGACAATTTGGAGTAAATCCACTGTGGTAATTACGTACCTGAATTTATTCTACAGTGAACTTGACATCCTGCACTCACCCTAAAAAACATTTTTCCAGTCTTCATTGACAGCCATTAATGTTATATATTTTCAAAAGAGTAGCAACAAATATTATTTGTTTTGCTATTAAAGTATTAGTAACTTAAGGTTAAAAGGTTTTATTTAACTTATGTTCACTTTTCAAGTAATAGTGACGAGTTAAATAAAGTAGGGACAGAAAATATACTTTTTGTCTAATTCTACCCCCATGAATTCCATTGCTATGAGCAAAGCTGAGTGGAGATGAATATTGTATCCTTTGAAATGTCATGTCCACAGTGGTCTTGCTGAAAACAATTCTACACCTTCATTGTTCCTAAAAGCTCTTAAAACTGAGATATAGGGGTAGCTAGGGAGCCTCAAGTGATACAAAGAGGGCATTTCCACTGTACGCT
>NW_010311539.1:10676-12181 GCF_000700745.2 Antrostomus carolinensis
AGACTAAGTCTGATCTTGTTCTGTTTGAAGTCCAGCTTTCTAACAGGTTTTTAGATTCAACATGGTCTGCAAATGTGGTGCTTAACAGATGTATGTGTGCATGTATGTGCATGTATAGACACAGAGATACACACACATGCGTGCACACACACACACAGTTTGTAATACACCTATTGAAAGAGAAGTTAAAACAGTGCAATTTGGTTAATCACTTTGAACTGCAGAAATATGACAGTATGAACAACAGACAATCCTACTCTTACCAAATTGGTACCCACCTATGCTTCATTAGATTCTGCCACAAATCCAGTATTTCAGAAAACTATTTAGCTATCACTGCTTAGATGCTTAACTCTTAGGAAAAATCAGTTGTGACGAGCACTAAAAGCATTTTTTAAAAAATAATAATAAAATTACCTGGAGAAACCCTAACATTTTTCTCAAACTTTTCTGGCCAAAATGCTTATGAGAAAGGAAGAAAACTCTAAGTCTCTTGCCTTCACGTGCTTCTTTGTTCTAATACACAGGCACGTCACTAGTAAGAGATGCCTGTGCCATGACTACGAGTGGGCTGACCCATTACTATCTAGCCTCACATTTGGCTTGTAAACAATAGTAGGAACTGAGCCCATAGAAAATATCTCACTCTCGCCAGCCTGCCACATTGTTTGACCTGGGAAATCAAGACAAACTGCTGCATTCTTGGTTAAAAATAAGAGGCCTTTGAATTTTCTCTCTACTCTGAACTTTCCACCAAGGGTTGACTGTTGTCATTTTGGCACATCTTTCGAGGTCTGAATATAGCTTAGCTCTTATGTAGGCCTTTCTGTACTTACAGAATTGTACAGCACTAGAACAGGCGCAGACCTATTAATAAAGGAAGTGCAAAATGTGCCTTATTGCATCACACACCCCACATGCCCTAATGTGGGGGCTTGGTTGTAATAGTGGCAAGAGAGTGTTACCGCAGGTGCTTCAGCCCAAGGCAGCTTCCTTCTCCTGGAAGAAGACAAAGAGCAGGCACACCTGGGCTGAATCTGTCCCATCTATTCTTTTGATTAGGCAACCTCCACAGATCCCTCACAATGAGTGACTCAGCCTTTCCACTAAGCAGCAAAGGCATTTAGAAGGTCACAGCTTACTGGCACACTGCAAAGATTGTTTCAAGCTGCAAATGATAAAATCAGTTAAATTGCATGTGTACAAAGTACAATAAATACTGCAAAGGGGCAGGGACATTCACAGAGAAGGAGTAATATAGAGGGTAACTTTTAATAAAATGTAAATGTTGTGTTGAGCTTGTTATTGTCAAGACCTCGATAAAGGGGTTTTCTGTGGTAGTAACTACATGTTCAGATATTATTTCTTTATCTTAATTTTGGTAGAGAAATATCATTGTTTAAAAGGATTATAAATTTGACATTCTACCTGGCAACAAGGTAGAATAGTTCTATTGCTATGTTACTTACCATGTCATAATACCTCAGTTTAGCATTTTGATTGAA
>NW_010311540.1:0-2700 GCF_000700745.2 Antrostomus carolinensis
AACAGGTGATTTGAACAGGTTTAAAACAGATGTCAGCTCTATCGGAGTGAGTCACCCTGAATCTAAGAAGTAGAAGGGGTGTAAGGCAGGACCTCTCTTTTCTTCTTCTTCAGATGTCTGACAACCTTTCAAACACTGCTTGATAGCTCACAGGATACAATTATGTTAAATTATTTTGCCTTGGAAAATGCTTTATTTGAATATAAACTCCCTTCTTCATTGAGTCTATCATTTTTTCCAAGACGATGATCAAGAAATCTCTTGCCATACTGGATATTCACTTTTCTGACTTTTTTTTAAATTACTTTGGCTGTACTCTATGTAGTCTTGTCAAAAGAGAATCAGGCTATTAAACACTAAATGTTGCTGACTAAAACTGTAACAGTTTTAAAAAGATAGATGTTTCTAGATACACAGCAGCGAACCAGCCTTTAGAAAGTTTGAAGTTGTAAATAGCAGTAAAACTGTTATACTGTTAGCTAGTTTGATCATTTCCCTGGTTTGATCACCTTTGAGAGGCATTTTAAATTATTTTGTAATCACTGGGAGGGGAGATGTACTTATTAATGGACGGGATTGCTATGGGATTTGTATAGCCAAAAATAGTTCTGTAGCTTTGATGACAACAACAACAACAAAAATAAAAAATGTTATTCTGTTTCCAGGTAGTTCTATTACACTTAATAATTTGTCCTTGTTGATGACAATGAAATCATAGAGAGTATAGCCCATATAAACAGCTTAGGTGCCATTCACCTTTTCAGGGTAGCAGTAAAACTGTTTTATGTTGCATGTATTTTATTTATGCTCTTGAAGTTGCTAGTTGCTCCTTATCTCAAGAGTGCTGCCTGGCTACCATCATACAGTAGTTACTTAAAATAGTCTTTTCTTTGAGATGCCAGTAAACATAACTGCATGCTGTCTGTGGCCATCATCCAGCTGACAAATGATTTTACAGTTTGTTTCTGTTTTATCTATAGTATTCGGTTTAAGCTTTCTGTTTCGTGGATTAATTAAGACGACACTAGGTGGAGCTAGCTGTTGCCTATAAATAGAGCTACAGAAATAACAGGCCTGTCTAATAAGCAAACCCCTGTATATAATGATTATTATTAAAAATAACAATTTAAAGTGTTAAGCATTGATTCTGACCTTAGCTGTGAATTTCTAGACCTGGTCGGGTTAAAGGAAACCATTTCTCCATTTTCTTTTTCTTTTATTATTTTACAAGCTAGTAATCAAAGATGGAAATTAATAATAAGGGAAAAGCATCTACATTCAACAAAGAGGGCTGGGAAGCAAAAGAACGGAAATAGAAGAAGAAAAGAGGAGAGAAGCAGCACTAAGAGGCAGCAGATGTTTCCACTGTAGATACATGCAGATATCCAATTGTGCATCTGTCTTACTTTAGCCTGACACACATAGATTTTTTTTTTTTCCTCGTCTTTATGTATAAATCCTCTTTCTATTCTGTCTTCCTGAATTAATTTATAGAGGTGACATCTTTCAGTTTATATTTAGATATGAGACTGCTGTTTTCAAATCTCTTCTTGCAAGGGTGATCTAAAAGGTGTACAAGGGCATAGGAAGTTGTCACTCACATGTTGGACAGCCATAATTATGAAAGATTTAAAGGGTTATTTATTGACTGAGGTGGAAGCTGGTTGTATGTGCTCCTTCACATGATTCTGGTTATTAATCCCAGTCAAAGATAAGAAATCTGTGGTCCTAGACAGTGTAACAACACAAGAAAAATACACTCGCTTCCAGACAGATTGACAGATTTACAGATATGTACCACAGATATGGTACATATATTAATCCAGCAAAGAAGAGAGAGAAATCAGGATACATGCTGGTACTTAGGTACATGAACTGAAGAGGAAAAAAGGGAGAATAAATAAGAAGTGTACAATGAGTACAGGGAAAGGGACAGGCAAAAATAGAGAGTAAGAATGAGCTGGAGCAACCTGCCAGAGTAATGATAATTTGCATCAACATCTGTTGAGTGAAGCACTTGCAAGTTCAGTCAATGTCTTGTTCTTACTGCAGTAAAAGGGGATTGGGGTAGGGAAATGCTCAAGCCAGTGTGGAAATCTTGCCCAGGAGCAAAATGACAGCTGCCTTGATACTCCAGGCTGGAGATAGGCCTTTTTGAATGTTGTTCATAGAAACTTTTGAAGTCGTAGTAGTGAGCTGGACATGTGAATTAGAATGGTCCTGAAAAGTTGCTAGACAAAACCAAGTTGTGTTTGGACCTACTGCTTGTTGGAGAAGTCTTGCAAGAAAGCAGTGCTGCATCATCAAGTTGAAGAGACCTTTTTGGTTACAAACTGTACAGTTGGTGCTCAACAGCACAAGCATGTGAGGAGATCAACTATGGTGAAGACAAAGTCTATTAGTTTTACAAGATTACTCAGTATTTTATTGAGGTTAAGACAAGATTGTTTATTATTTTTTTTAATTTTAATGGATAGTCTTAACCAAAAACAAGGCCTTTGAGGTGTGTTAGGGTGTCACTCCTTCAACATCTGCTTTCTGTTTGGTTTTGTCCGGCAGCAATCCAGAACAACTTGGTTTGAAGGAGCACATCCTGATGTGTCTTAAATGTTCCTTCTGACAATAGGAAAACGTGTGTAGTGCAGCAGCTCTTGGCTTTCTGATGCTGGTCAGCTGATGCTTCACTCAACTTGTGGTTCC